>NW_026726899.1:0-37589 GCF_029784015.1 Lycium ferocissimum
TTCCAACTAACACCAATGATCATTTGTTTAAATATTATTCCCATTTTCTGGAACACGATTTAAGAACACCCAATCAATATATACAATTTTCAAGACAACCTAAACCATATACTACTTCACCCGAATTTCTTCAACTACATTAGGACATCCAACGCATTTTTCCAAATTCATCAACTATATCATAAAATTCCATACGCTAGCATTATCATTTTCATCAATACAAGAAATCATATTACAACCTCATTATAATCCAAATCAGCCCACAACACTTTGCTCAATTTGAATCAATCATTCATTTTACATCATAAGATTCACAATGACACAAGTAAACTACTAAATAAAATTGCCCATTTTTCATACAACCACCACCACGTTGACCACCACACCATTCCCACACAACTTCATGAATTTTATTCATTTCAACACACTACAACATTCATCATGTTAATTAGAATTAATTCGTCACCCTAGACATATAACACACACACACTACCATAACACAACTTTCATGGCTCCAACTTCAACATCCATAATTTCATGTTTTTCATTCATTTCCATGCATTATATCACGTCCAAACACGCATACAACATGTAAAGAGGAGATGAACTCATTTCTTTCACTTGTCTTCATCACCACCTTTCTCGGCCAGGAGTCTAAAGTGCGACAACGAATGATTTCTTGTCCCAACAATTACTCCATGTCGACGAGGGCCTCCTAATTAGTAAGAAAAGAAGAAGAAAATAATTCTTCATGATCATAAGGGAGGGGCTGGTTTGCCAGCCCCTTGGCCGATTCTCTCCTTCTTCTTTTTCTCTCAATTTTTCTTGAACTTTCTTGAATTAAAATGATGAGGTGTGGTCTTCTTGACCACTACACCCACATATATATACATATATATATGGCACATAGGCAATCCATGTGTCTCTTATTTCCTTTTCTTTTTTTCTTTTTTTTTTTTTCCTATTCACCAAATTTCTCCATTTTCCTAGATTTTTCCTCAAGTCACAAAAGATGAATTTTGCTCCCTTTGTCATCTTTTTAATCACATGTGTTTGCATCATGTGGGCCATAGTCCACTTTGAATTTCTTTTCCAACAAGTCATGCATAAAAATTTCCAATTCCAAGTTTACCCTTAAATTTCCATGACAATAACATTTACAAGCGACTTGCGCACCCAACCAAACTAAAATATAACCTCGTCCTCAAATTCCCGCCATTAACTCGAAATATTCCAACGTGCAAAAATGCGAGGTGTAACATGTACTACCATTAAAGGCTTATTCATCCATCATCTAAGGTGAGTTTCATGATCTTTCCATGTTGTTTGAAGTATTAATAAGTTGAAACACTTGGATGGTAAAAGAGTATAGAGAATGGGTCATAAATGTGTGAATAGTATCGTTGTTGAGTAGTAGTTGGATTCAATCATGAAAATGGACATGTTGAGATTATAAATACGTTATAAATGACATTTAGAACATGGAATAAGTAATATAGGCGAAAGAACGCGATAGTGAACTTTGATGCCGATTATGGAGCATTTGGGAGTGAAGTTGTGAAATGTGGGCAATGCGATCGAACGGTGCTTATTGTTTATGATATTGTGATTGTTGTTATGAATGTTTGGGAGTTGATATGGAATATGGAGGAAGTCATATAAACAAAGGAAATGCTGCCCAATTTTCTTTAGCTTTAAAAAGCACGTTCTTGTAATTGCTTAGCTAATGTCAATACGAACTCTCTTGAAGGTAAAGACGTGAGCATTAAAGGAGAATGAGCAAGCAATAGAGTAGTTAAACTATAAAGGTATGTAAGGCTCAACCTTTCTTCCTAAGGCATGAATCCTATTGATGATTTTCCTCCTTTCTTAGCGAATTTCCTATATTCCCAAAGACTAAGAGCCATGTTCGTAATATCACACGAGATAAGAAATACGCTATGAGTGCGATAATGATAATGGTAAGTTCAAGCCTAAGGATTCTAGAGATTACGATATGATGTGCCTACGAGTTGTTATTGATGTTGACTACGAATCATTGATATTTTCCTCGTATACCTCACCTTAAAATATAGTCCCTCCATGCGAGATATAACGACTATGATTACTCCATAACATAATCGGGGGTCCACGACCTTACGTCACCCATACGCTCATAATTGTTTTCAAGTTCTAATAGATGTTTGATGATATATATGATGTTAAGTTATGATAAAGCCATGATATGTCTATGAAATGAATGATAATGATAAGTGTATGATATATACGATGATGTGATTCCACGCTTAGTTGGCCGTGACATGTCACCGCTAGGCGGTACCGCTGAGATTCTACCGTCGTGCCTAATTGGCGGACATGTCTGTTGCGGCGGGCTGCTATGATTCCACCGCGCCAGAGGGCGGGACACGATCTGTCAGTGTGCGTACGATGGTTACCGGACGCGGGTTAACGATATGATGATGTATGATTGATATGATGATGCATGTATTGTATGATGATGTATATGCTATGATGATCTCTATGATATGTTACGTATGATATATGTATAAAATGAGTCCACACAAAGGTTATGTCTCCATCCATGCCTTATGATTTTCCTATTATGTTCTTTCATTCATACTTACATACTCGATGAGTACAAATTCGTCTTGGCGACGTCCGTTTTTTCTTTAGCTTATTGTGTTCATGCACCCACGGTGTTAGCGAGGAGATCGTGCGGACCCATAGGAGCTATAGGCGTATTCGAGAGCACTCCATTTTTCGAGGTGCCATTGATTATTCTTTTAGTATATATATGTATATATTCATGATTTGGGCACGACGGGGTCTGTCCGTCACATGTTTAGTACTACTAGTAGAGGCTCGTAGATACACGTGTGGGTAGTATGGTCTCATAGTCTTTATGTATATGTATGTACATATATATTATTTTGATAAAAGGAAGGGCTTATGTTTATAAAAGTAAATATGTTCTAAATGTTAATAGTTTTCTATGATCGCGAGTATACATTATGAATAAGAGTAGATGAGTAACAGAACGAGCGGTGTTCGGTGGCTAGCCCCAGATACCCGTCATGGCCCGTAGTCGGGTCATGACAAAAGTGGTATCAGAGCAGTTCAGTCCTAGGAAGTGTCTACGAGCCGTGTCTAGTAGAGTCTTGTTTATGGTGTATTGCGCGCCACGCTATTAAATAAGAGGCTACAGGGCATTTAGAAAAAATGACCATCTTTCTTCTTTTGAGATCGTGCGATAGAGCCGTGTATAAGATCTAATCCTCCCTAATGAGTGTGTTATGATTTCAGAAATGCCGCCAAAAGGAAAAGCTAAAGCCGCCCAGAAGGGCAAGACTACGATGAAAAGGCGGGCGGGAAAGAGAGCGCGATGAATGTAGATGAGGTAGATCACACCATGAGGCTCCGTCTAATGCCTCCAGCACTCTCACACTTTATTATGGAAGAGTAGGAAGGGGCTTCAGCTCCAGCTCCTATGCCTCCAATTTCTCCACCGGCTACTTCGGGTCAATAAGTGACCGAAGCTATTCATTTATTGACACAGTTGGCTATCGCCCAGGCACAACGGCAAAATGCGGGCCCAAGTAATCGGTTAGCTAGTACCAGAGCTCGCGATTTTATGAGTTTAAATCCTCCGAAATTCTTTGGGTCGAAGCCGGATGAAGACCCGTAAAGTTTTATTGATGAAATGTTGAGAACATTGCGAATTATTCATGCCTCCGAGACTGAGTACGTGGAGTTGGCATCATATAGACTCCGAGATGTGGCGATTCTATGGTACAATAATGGATAGCATCAAGAAAAGAGAATGCGCCTCCGCCGTTGGCAAAATTTGTGAACGGTTTTCATCGCCATTACTTTCACCGAGGTCCGCCGAGCTAGGCGGATAGATTTCTAAATTTGAAGCAAGGAACATGAGTGCCGGGGAGTATAGCCTTCAATTTGTTCTTTGGCTAGGTAATGCTCCGACTATGGTGGTAGATATGGGAGATCGGGTGCACAGATTTGTGGGTGGCTTAGGGCCACACTTGTTTAAAGATTGTTTAACGGCTTCATTGCAAGACGGGATGGATATCTCCCAAATTCAAGCCCATGCCAAAATCTAGAAGGACAACAACCTTCGCAAAGAGGAGATCGTGATGTTGATAGAGGGCAAGGCAAAAAGGCCAGATCTATGGGCACGAGCCGGTGATTATAGGCGGATCAAAGCGGGGCGTATTCTAGGCACTCGGGCCGGTCGGTGAGTGCACCTCCCGATTTACGGGCGAGGAGATGTGACCGCTCTTTCGTTCGGGGACGGGGCCGAGTTCGGGGCCCCGGGTTCTCGATTTGGGGTCGGTCAAGGGGGCCGCGGTTCTCGGTGCGGCCGAGTCTTGAAAATTATACTCGGGGCCATGTCGCCGGGCACGGATGCTTGTTATATTTATGGGCAAACGGGACAGGGACCGTGATGCGTGATTGTCCTTCGAGGTATGTGGTAGAGGTGGGGTTCGATCCCTGGGGGGGGGGATCAGCGACGAGTTCTCTTCGATGCGCTCGGCGAGGGCGGACTCCCGGGTTCCGGTAGAGGTAGAGGCCGAGGGAGCATCTCGCCCGGTGCTTCTCGGCCCGCTTGTATGCTTTAGCGGATGACGATATCTGAGTCCTCCCCAGATGTGGTTACAGGTACATTGTCTTGTGTTTTCTCATGATGTGTATGCGTTGATGGTCAGGATCTACGTTATCTTATATTACTCCATATGTTGCTAATGTGTTGGGGTGAAACCGCCAATCAAAATTTTTTGAGGTATCCACTCCGGTTGGTGATCCCGTGATAGCTAGACAAGTGTATAAAGATTGTATAATTGTGATATGTGATCGCCAAACCAAAGCGAATTTAGTTGAGCTGGAAATGTTAGACTTTGATGTGATTATGGGTATGGATTGGTTGGCCGCATGCTATGCTAATGTTGATTGCCGGATAAAGGTAGTTCAATTTCAATTTCCGGGAGAGCCCGTGCTTGAATGGAAGGGTAATGCAACATCTCTAAAAGGTAGGTTTATTTCCTACCTTAAGGCAAGAAAGATGATAGCTAAGGGCTATATTTATCATTTAGTGCGAGTTCATGATACGGAAGCAAAGTCGCCAACTTTTCCAATTCGTTCGGTGAGGAATGAATTCCCGAATGTATTTTCCGGATGAACTTGGCCTTCCTCCGGAAAGAGAAATTGAGGTTCGCTATTGATGTGTTGCCGGATACCAAGCCTATTTCTATTCCTCCCTTCCGAATGGCTCACGAGATTGGAAGGAGCTAAAGGCACGGTTGAAGACTTGCTCGAGAAGGGATTTATTAGACCCCGATTCATCACCGTGAGCCTCGGTCTTATTTGTAAGAAAGAAGATGGTTCCTATAACGTGCATTAATTACGAGCGATTGAATAAGGTGACCATAAAGAACAGATATCCTCTTCCGAGAATTAATGATTTATTTGATCAGCAACAGGGTACCAAGTGGTTTTCCAAAATAGACCTGAGATCGGGTTATCATCAAGTCAGAGTTAGAGAAGAAGATATCCCCAAGACAGCTTTCAGAACGAGATATGGCCATTATGAATTCCGAGTGATGTCGTTTGGGTTAACTAATGCACCAGCCGTGTTCATGAATTTAATGAATAATGTATTCAGGCCTCTCTTGGATCTGTTTGTAATAGTATTTATTGATGATATTATGGTATACTCTCGCACAGAATCGGAACATGCCGATCATTTACGTATTGTTCTTAGAATTCTTCGAACTCGAGAATTGTATGCGAAATTTTCAAAGTACGAGTTCTGGCTAAATTCTGTGACATTTCTGGGTCATGTTATTTCAGGTTATGGCATTAGAGTTGACACTTAGAAAATTAAAGCTGTAAAGACTTGGCCAAGGCCTACGATGCCTACAGAAGTTTGTAGCTTTCTGGGATTGGCAGGTTATTATAGAAGAATCGTAGAGGGCTTCGCATCTATTTCAGCCCCTTTGACTAAGTTAACCCAGAAGTCAGCTAAATTTCAGTGGAATGGAGCTTGTGAGCGTAGTTTCCAAGAGTTGAAGGACAGATTAACCTCAGCTCCAGTCTTAACACTCCCAGAAGGGCCAGATGGCTATGTTGTGTATTGTGATGCTTCTGGCGTGGGGTTAGGATGTGTATTGATGCAGCACGGTAAATTCATTGCTTATGCCTCAAGACAGCTGCGAAAACATGAAAAGAACTACCCAACCCACGATCTTGAATTGGCTGCAGTTATTCATGCATTAAAGATGTGGAGACATTACTTGTATGGTGTGCACGTTGATATCTATACAGATCACAAGAGTCTCCAATATATTTTCAAACAGAAGGAGTTGAATCTGCAGCAGCGGTGGTGGTTAGAATTATTAAAAGATTATGATGTGAATATTTTATACCACCCCGGGAAAGCAAATGTGGTAGCCGATGCGCTTAGCCGCCGATCAATGGGTAGTTTATGTGAAGTTCCCTCAGAAAAGAAAGAATTGATTCATGAACTCCACCAACTAGCTAATCTTGGAGTACGTCTAATTGATTCAGGTGACGCAGGGATTAGCATTCATGATCCCACAATTTCGTCCTTGGACATGGAAGTAAAAGAGCGGCAATATGAAGATCCTCAATTGAGCCATTATAGGGATACATGTCATGCAAGAGAGAAGTCTCCATTTGAAATTTCCATTGAAGGAATTTTCAAATACCGAGGCAGGTTATGTGTTTCGAACATTGCAGGATTAAGTCGCCGAATCTTAGAAGAAGCTCATTTCTCTCGGTATTCCATTCATCCAGGAGCAACAAAGATGTATCATGATCTTAAGTTGATATATTGGTGGGATGGCATGAAAAGAGACATAGCAGAATTTGTCGCACAATGCCCAAATTGCCAGCTAGTGAAGATAGAACATCAAAAGCCAGGGGGATTATTGCAAGCAATGGAAATTCCTACTTGGAAATGGAAAGTGATCAACATGGATTTTATTGTAGGATTGCCCCGTTCCCGAGGCAAGTATGATTCTATATGGGTGATTGTGGATAGATTGACGAAAGCAGCTCATTTTCTTGATTAGAACTACATACTCAGCAGAAGATTATGCAAGATTGTATCTTAAGGAGATTGTGAGACTCCATGGTATCCCAATATCCATTATTACAAACAGAGGAGCACAATTTACAACTAAGTTTTGAAAATCTTTCCAAGAAGGTCTAGGTACTCAAGTAAGGCTCGGCCACGACATTTCATCAGCGGTGATGGACAAAGGCATTACCACCATACGGACCTGGAGTATATGTTAAGGGCATGTGTACTAGATTTCAGTAGTAGTTGGGACGACCACTTACCCCTAATCGAGTTTGCATACAATAATAGCTATCATTTCAGTATCCAAATGGCTCCATATGAAGCTTTATATGGAAGGAAGTGTAGATCTCTAATTGGATGGCTTGAAATAGGAGAAGTGCAATTAATAGGCCCTGAGTTGATTCAACAAGCTGTAGAGAAAGTCAAGGTAATCCGAGATCGATTGTTAACAGCCCAAAGTCGCCAAAAGTCTTATGTAGACAACCGCCAGCGAGATCTAGAATGTCAAATTGATGATTGGGTATTTCTGAAAGTGTCGCTAAAGAAAGGGGGGATGAGATTTGGTAGGAAAGGAAAGTTAAGTCCTCGATATATTGGACCCTATAAGATTACCCGCAAGGTGGGTCAAGTAGCTTACGAAGTGGACTTGCCTTCAGAGCTTGAACTAGTCCATCCATTTTTTCATGTCTCAATGCTATGCAAATGTGTTGGAGATCCTACAAAGATTGTGCCAATAAATGATGTCCAGATCACAGAAAAGCTAGCCTATGAAGAAGTGCCTATCGCCATACTAGACAGGCAAGTATGGAAACTTCGGAATAGGGAAGTAGCTTCAGTTAAAGTCTTATGGCGAAATAACAACCGAGAATAGATGACTTGGGAAGCGGAAGAGAAGATGAAATCCACATATCCGCATTTGTTCCAGCCCCCAGAAGAGATCTATGATGAGACATCGAAATTATGAGGTACGTATGTTTTTCTTTTATGCATATGGGTTGTGTGTGGCCAATTTATATTCTTTGTTGTGTTGCGGCCCTGTGAGGCAATGTTATTATAGGTTGTTGTGACAGGATGGTAGTGCCATCTTACAGGGGAGACTCTGGCGAAATTTTTCTAGAATCCCCGATGACTTAACATTCGAGGACGAATGTTCCAAAAGGGGGGGGGAAGAATGTTACACCTGGGAATTTCCCCTTAGCCTACGGTGAATGGAATCACGAAGGGCATGACGTATACGAGGTTTGGACAAGTAAGAAATAGTCTTTATGGTCCTAATTAAGATTTTCAAAGACATCCGAGTTAAGGAAAGAAAGTTGTTAAGGAAAGTGAGTTATAAGTTGAGTGTGTCGGGCAAAATTACGAGCATCGAGTTAATGATATTTTAATGATACTTTGAGGAAGAGTTATGTTATATCTCGCATTTTGTACGTCGGAATATCTTTAAGTTGGTTGCGAGGAGTTAAAGACAAGGCCATTTTTTTTCGACTTTGTTTCAAGACATAAGTTGCTTATGAATTTTGTTGGATGGAAATATTAAGGAATTTGGGGTTAAAAGTGAATTATGGAAAGTTAGACATTTTATGAAAATTTGGGGCCAAAAGTGAAGTTTTGGAAATTTTAATTCATGGAAAAAAAAAAGATCATGTGGCCATGCACATGACTTGTGGGCCATAGGCCACATGTATGAAGAATATGTGTGGTATTGGATTACTTATTAAGTCATCTTCATTATTTTTATCTCTTGGTAATTTCTAGAAAATTGGAGAAAAAGAAAAAAAAAAAAAAAAAGAGAAAAGAAGAAAAAGGGGCCGGCCATGTGCCATATATATATATATATATATATATATATATATATATATATATATATATATATATATATATATATATATAAGCAAAAGACTAAGCAAGTCATATTTTTCATTCACCTCCTAGAAATTTCAAGAGATATGGAGAGAAATAAAAAAGAGAGAGACACGGCCAGAGGGCTGGCCAAACCAGCCCATAAAGTGATCATGAGCAATTGTTTTCTTCAAGTTTTCATATCAATTGGAAGGTCCTCGTCGACATGGAAGGGTTGTTGGAGAGAGAAAACCATTCGTTTTGCTATGTAGAACTCTAGCCGAGAAAGAAGTGGGATGGAAGAGGTAAGACTCAATCTTTTCTTTTATACGCTATAAATGGTTTGTGGATGTTGTAATAGGTAGAAATGAATGAAAAGTATGAAAATATGGATGTTGGGATGAAACCGTGCATGTGTAGGTATTGGCCATGTGTAGTGTGTGGTGTGTAGGAATAATGAATTAAGTGTATTTGGCATGTTTGTGTATTGTTGTAATGTGTGAAAATGGATGAAAATCATGAAAGTGGTGGGTTGGTTGTGGTGACCGAAAATAGGTTGTGTTGTTGGCAAGGAATGAACAAATTTTATTTAGTGTAATTTGGTTGTTGTGTTGTGATTCTATGGTGTGAATGAGAGTTCAATGATTCAAATGGAAGTGTGGTTGTTGTTGGGCTGTTTTAGAAGTTAGTAAGATTGTAATGTGGTTCCTTGTAGTTATGATAATAATGTTGTCAATGTGTGAATGGTTAGTGTAGTTGATGAATTTGGAAGGAAGAAATGTGTTGTTAATTGTTTTCTTGAACTTGAAGTGTTTCGGGTTGCCTTGTGTGTGGATGGGCTGATTTGAATAAATTTGTGGATCGTCCGAAAGGTTCTCAAATCTTGTTTGAATGGCCTTGGGTTAGTCCTTGAACATGCGAGCATCGATACTAGCTTGAAAGCATGTAGTTGCATTGAATATAATTGAATATATATGAACGTCGTCGAATTATGTAGAAAGGAATTATTAATGTTGGAATGCGTTTGGAATTGCTTATTGTTAGTATGGTTGTTGGTTTGGTTGTTGTTGATTTGGCCGAGTTGAGTTCTCGGGGTTGATGAATTTATAGGGGAGATGCTGCCGAAATTTCGGTGGATAAAGTGTTAATTTGGTATTGAATGCCTAAGTGCTTATGGCTAATGATCGATACCTAATGACGTTATTGTAGATTATGAGAAGTCAAGATCAAGGTTGGATTAGCTTAGGAAGCGACTAAGGTATGTAAGGCTTACTCTTTCCTTCTTTGGCATGTCTTAGACGCAATTAAGGTATGACATGATTTGTGCTTGGGTAACTCCGCTCTTACGTTCCGAGTATGTATATGATTGTAATTTGCTTCATGATGTAACATACTTAATATGGTCCTTAAGTCTTATGTATGCTTGGGATTCAAACATGGTATAAAGAATTTTATTCCTAAAGATCCTAGGTCTAAAAACGTCCGTAACTTTCGTAAACAAAACCGGATTGCCTTAATACTCTCACAAATGATCCTATGACATGTAATGATTTTAACTTTCATGTACGGGCCGGATTGGTTTAATGCATATCCGTTGGCCCGAGGTTTACGTTTGAATAGTCTATTGACTTGTTTTTGAAAGAACTTAACATGATGTCCGCTTTGACTATCGAACGTCGACTACCTACTTCATTGAGTCTATGATGATTTATGTGCATATGGTTTCTCACTACTGGCTCGTGCAAGCTCAATATGTCTTTCACCGAGTCCGGGCCGGGCACGCATTCGTGCACATTCCTACGCGTTGTTCACCGAGTCCCTCGTTAGAGGGCCGGGCACGCTATATATGTATATATGTATATGATGATGTGATGATGGGGATGGCGGCCGGGATGGCATACCGAGTCCCTTGCTAGCGGGGCGGGACACGCTCACCGAGTCCCTCACTAGAGGGCGGGGTACGGTATGTATATATATATATGATGGCATAATGACATGATTATGATATGATTTACTCACCAAGTCCCTCACTAGAGGGCCGGGTACGGTATATATGTACAATGATATGATTTTACTCACCGAGCCCCTCATTAGAGGGCCGGGTATGGTATATATGTACGATAATATGATGATACGATTATGATATGATTTTATCTACCGATATATGTATATGCATGACAAATGTTTTTTGAAAGGCAAGCCTTATGATTTTTCCGTACTCTTTACTTCAGTATAGTCCCGCTTACTATATTTCATGCTTTACATACTCAAGATACATTCCGTATCGACCCCTTCCTTCGGGGGCTGCGTTTCATGCGCGCGGTACACCCGTATGAGTTGAAGATATTAGCGAGAAGATGTTCCGGCGGGATTGGCGAGCTCCACTTTCTCGGTCTTTGCCGAGTCGGCAGCATTATGATATGATACATGTTCTATGTTAGAGACTTTGGAACGGTGTCGTGGGTATAAGATGTCGGTTATGTAAGCGGTTATGTAAGCGACGAGTTACTATGCATTGTATTATAAGTTTCACATGTTATAGATTTTATTTGATTCGAGAAAGGTAAAAAACACATTATTCTTGGAAAAATTTTCGTTATGTATTTGTGTCATGATTTAAAAGCCAGCGTGATTATGAGCACTATGTAAGTCAGCGGGTTCGCTCGGCCCTAAATAAGGGTCGGGTGCCCATCACGCCCTAACGGAAATTAGGGTGTGACAAATTGGTATCAGAGCGGTTCGTCCTAGGGATTGTACGCAAAGTCGTGTCCGGTAGAGTCTCGTTTATGGTGTGAGCGCGCCACATTTATAAACAGGAGGCTACGGGGCATCTAGGATGGTTACTCTTCTTTGACATCTTAGATCGTGCCGTAGAGCCAAGTCATAGGAAATGAGATTTCTTCCGCTAACTTTTGATTGCAGCAGGAGAACAGTATCGACAGAAGAAAGCGATTAACGATGTTGGAAGTTACGAAGTACGCAGGTAAGCAAAGGTATGCAAGGCATATGTCAGGTAAGATATTAAAGTACGATTGAAATACAAGTTGAGATCAAAACGGGGAAAGTAAACAAGAAAGTGTGACAGGTGCTGATTGAGTTGGGCATACAAGCTATGTTCATTATTTTTGTACTGTCGATGATGTTGGGAGCCCTGTGAGGCTGTGATATGATATGATATGTGTATATATATGTTGGCCCTGTGAGGCATTGTTGGTATTTTCTGTGTACGTGTTTTGAGATAGTAACGATTCTGAGAGGAAACTCTCGAAATTTTCCTTTAAAATAAAGTGAAAATGAGATATAGATTTGTAATATGCCTTGGAAGGTCATGCCAATAGTAATGAAAAAAAAATTGACTAAGTTACGAGTATGGCCGGCGCTGAAAAAAAAAAAAGAAAGAAAGAAAAAAAAGAAGAAGTTTATTGCCGAATTGAGGGAAATATTAATTAGAAGGTCGATATCGACGCGATAAAAAGGGATTTGGAAAGGGCTGTAATCCTAAGAGATGAATTAGAAAGGCTGACAAACCTTGATAGAGAGTTATTCAAGGTACCGATTGAATTGATAAGCAGGGACGAATTATGACGAGCTTAGAGTTAAAAAAGTAATAAAAGACGATTAAGATAAGAGCACGGGGGGAGAAATTGCGACGGTATGAATGTATAGATAAGACAAATTTGTGAGATGTTAAGAATAAAGTGGGCCGTAGAGAAGGGTAAAGGATTAAGAAGTGTTATATTATCGGGTTGATTACGAACGAGATGTAATATGAATACGGCGAGGATCGTTATGGAAATAAGTAAAGCCTAATGAGAAAGCGGCTAAAGCTATGACGTGGTCTACGTAGCTAGAATATAAAAGTAAGGGTGAAACGGAAAAGTGAGTTATAGAGCGAATAAGCGAGACTTATCAAGTTTTGTAAAGAGGGTTTGGAATAAGTGTTATATGATAGTGGAAATGATAGTGAGCATAAGAAAAGAAAGGGTAATCGGAAGGAGAGAATGGGAAGAGAGCGAGATAACAGTATAATAGTAGATTATGACATGTGTAGCTAAGGACACGAGTACTATAAGTGACGGGAATGTGAAAGACTCGGTTACGGAAAAGACGAGGAACGGGGTAAAATGGGAGCAGAAATCCAAAGGCCGGTAATCAAGCATCTATAAGTAATGACGATCAAAGTGAGCTCGTCGCCATTGGGGACTTGAAAGTTCAGGACGAAGAGTAATCACATCCACAGGTGAAAGGCGAATACCGAGGACCAAAGGAGGGCAAAATGGTAATTGTGTTACGAGGGCGTGTTGAAATCTGTGAAGGCTTCAATTTACCCCAGACTACGTGACGGAGGTCATGCGATAAAGTGGACGCGATTATACGGACGCTAAAGTGTCGTATTCCGCCAGAGTTTCGAGGTTAAGCGTGCTAGAGTGAGAGGAATTCTAGGATGGGTGACCCCCTGGGAAGTTTTCTGAAAATTTTACAAATTCAGACGCAAGAAGTAAATGAGGAGTTAGAGTGATTTAAGGATAAATTAAGAGTCTGAGAAGTGGACAGAAACCCTAAAAGGCCGCGCAGAACGGAGCGAATTAGACCGATAAAGAGGAAAAGGGTACATCGCGGCTACGGAATTAGGGTAAGTTGGAATAGTGTTTGAAGATACCATGTAAGCAAGACATGAGAGAGTATATGTGTGTATATAAGTATGTATGAGATATCCTGTACATGGCTAGATCAAAGGACATGTGTATTCCGGCAACCAACGTAGTGGTATATGGAAGACGTTAATTGGACAAGATGACGAAGTTCAAGTGAGAGGACAAATATAAATGGCACGAATGTTATAAGGCAAGTTGATGCTTTTTTCATCACAGGTTAAACTCGGAAAGTCCTAACACGATGATAATTGGAAAGGAAAGAAAGTGAGTAAATGAACGGCTGGGGGATTAAAATGTCGAGATAAGAGTACCGCTTAATTGAGATTGGAAATACGGAGTTAGGGCAAAGTAGAATTGGGAGATAGTGTAAGTACACCCCTAAAGGGGGGAAGCGAGCGAGAGAGATACGAGCGTAAGACGAAGACAGTTGACGCTACAATGCCCTGGATACAAATGCTTGGACCGCAGGTAAAGTTCTTTGCTGAGACAAGCTAGGGAGATCGAAAAGCCAGCAGTAAAGGGATAGAAGTCAGGGTAATAATCGAGATGGCGCTGAAAATTAATTGTAAGTATCCGGAATGACATGACGTTAGGAAATGGAGACTTAAAGAGAGAATACGACAAAGGAAAGTAACGAGTAGCTTACGGAGACATTGTGAAAGGTAGTACGGCTATACGGGATCAAAGGTTAAGATGTAGGCAATAGAGTGGCTGTTAGCAGTAGAGATAAGGTAATGACATGAGACGATGTGTGGAAAATGTGACAAGATGGATAAAGAAAGATTGTAAGACGATTTAAGTAAGTGATCAGAACTAGTTGGCCATTAAAAGGAGGGTGAATTTATACGCCAACTTCTTTCAGAATTGTATCAGCCGATAATGGTTAAAGCGAGGAACGGCTATTAATAGCTCGAAACGGCCAATCATATGACAACAATCGGTATCGACACTTAGAATTCCAGACTGGCGAATGGGTATGCTTGAAGATATCATCCGTGAAGAACGTAATCAGATTCGACAAGAAGGAAAAGCTTAACTCGAGATGCACCGAATCGTATTACACTAATTGTAAGACAAGAAGGTTGCGTGCCAAAGACGTAGCTTCCGTTAAGGCACCGTGGCGGAATAATAACAGAACGAAAATGATTTGCGAACCTGAGGAGGAATTGAAAGAGAAATATGATTGTAAATGAGATTGCATGTTATGGTAGTAAAGGAAACCCCCCCTCAATATCCTTAAGACCTTATACGACTAGTTGAACATTCGAGGACGAATGTTCTAAAGGGGGGAAGGATGTTATATCTCGCATTTTGTACGTCGAGAATATCTTTAAGTTGGTTGCGAGGAGTTAAAGACAAGGCCATTTTTTTCCGACTTTGTTTCAAGACATAAGTTGCTTATGAATTTTGTTGGATGGAAATATTAAGGAATTTGGGGTTAAAAGTGAATTATGGAAAGTTAGACATTTTATGAAAATTTGGGGCCAAAAGTGAAGTTTTGGAAATTTTAATTCATGGAAAAAAAAAAAGATCATGTGGACATGCACATGACTTGTAGGCCATAGGCCACATGTATGAAGAATATGTGTGGTATTGAATGACTTATTAAGTCATCTTCATTATTTTTATCTCTTGGTAATTTCTAGAAAATTGGAGAAAAAGAAAGCAAAAAAAAAAAAAAAGAGAAAAGAAGAAAAAGGGGTCGGCCATGTGCATGGCATGTGCCATATATATATATATATATATATATATATATATATATATATATATATATATATATATATATATATGTATAAGCAAAAGACTATGCAAGTCATATTTTTCATTCACCTCCTAGAAATTTCAAGAGATATGGAGAGAAACAAAAAAGAGAGAGAGAGAGAGAGGGCCGGCCTAACCAAAATTTCCATAAAGTGATCATGAGCAATTGTTTTCTTCAAGTTTTCATATCAATTGGAAGGTCCTCGTCGACATGGAAGGGTTGTTGGAGAGAGAAAACCATTCGTTTTGCTATGTAGAACTCTAGCCGAGAAAGAAGTGGGATGGAAGAGGTATGTTATACCCCGTATTTTTCGCGTTCGGATAATTTGAGATAATTATGACAAATTAAGGACAAGATTATAATTCGACCTTGTTTGGTACATAAGTTGGTTATGAAAATTTTGGATGTGGAAATATGAGGAAAGGCTAGGGGTAAAAGGGGAAATTCACAAAGTGGCTCAAGGAAATATTGTGAAAGGCCAAGGGCAAAAATTGGAATTGGCAAATTATTTGTTCATGAAAAAAAAAAAAGAAGAGGAAAAAATATAAGAGGCATGTGCCATGCACATGGGTGTGTGCCATGCACATGACCCTTTATTATATGGCACATGGATGAAAAGAATTCATCATATTGCCATTTGGAAAATTCAAGAACATGAGAGAAAGAGCAAAGAAAATATGAAGGAGAAAAAAATGGCCATTTCGGCCATAGGAGGAGAAAGAGGAACCCTTTGAAATCTTGTCCCAAAAATTATTTTCTTGTTGTATTCCACTAATTCAAGGTCCTCTACAACGTGGTATAATTGTTTCGGAAGATAAGTCGTTCGTTTCGTCGTTTCCGCACTTGGGTCAAGTGAAGAAGTTAGGAAGAAAAGGTAAGCTTTAATCTCTTTTTATATGTTATGGAGGGTTTATGTATGTTATAGTACGTAGAGAAGAATAAAAATCATAGAAACAATGTGTTTTGTGCATGGTAGGGCCGTGTGTGTGCATGTGTTGTGTGGACTTTATGTAGGAAACGAAAGTTTGATGAATTTAGTTGAAGTTGTGGAAGATTGAGTTCATTTGATGTAATGTGTCGCTTGTTGTGATAATGTATAGAAAACGTGGGAAATCCATGAAAATGTGCAAGTGTGTGTATGGCCGAATGAAATAGGGTAGGTGTGTAGAAAAATGGATTGAATTTATTTAATGGTTTGGAGAATTGAAAGTTGGGTTGTGATTGAATTTGAAAGAAGGAAATGTGTTGTTGTTGTTTCATCGAAGTTAGAAGGTTTTGGGGTAAAGTAGCATATTGATTGAGTTGTTGGAATATCATGTGAATTGAATTGATTGAATTGAATGTGAATAAAATGTCATGGAATTGTATGACAAAGGTTACTAACGATAGAATGTGTCTTGGATTAATTGTTGAAGTTATTAGTATGATTGTTGATGTTGTTGTGGATAGTTTGGCGGGTTGAATTCCGGATTGTTGTTGATTAAAATTGGCTAAGATAGATTCTTGGGGACGGTATATTTGCGGGGGAGATCTTTGCGAAATTTACGTAGACAAGTACTAACTCAAGATTGACGCCAAAAGTCTTATAATTAATATGTGGTAAACGTGACCATTTGTAGGTTTTGGACGAAACGGGATTTGAGTTTTGGCGAGCGTAAAAGGCAAGAAAGGTATGTAAAGCCCCCCTTTCCTTCTCTTGGCATGTCCTAGATGTAATAGGTTTGAATTCGGACCTCGAGGACGACTCTACTCTTTGGAATCTACGTCCAAATTTACCCCTTTTTCGTTCAGTAAAATTGGATTAAATATTTTGCGAATAGTCGGAAAAATTGTTTAAACATCTAGATTTTGAGCAAATTGAATCCGACTATCTTAAAACTTTTATAAATGATATTATGAAAACTAAAGTACGTATTATGTGTACGCCACCTCATTTGACCCGAGGTGGGCCCACTATTCCCGAGTTTTTTTTTTTGGTATTATTCCGATTGACTTGTTTTTGGGTAAAATCTCAAAGGAAATTCTTGGCTACTTTCTCTAACTACTATATGACAGTCGTTTTAATTATTTAATTGAATGTCGTAACATGTTTGAAATATGAAAACGATTTCAGAAAGATTATTTGACACAAACCATTCCGACATCCGAAAGACATACACTATGATTGCCGCTCAATTTCTTTTATACGATTCGTCATCTGAATTATGCCATCGAATTTCTGTAAATGTCTTATATTTTCATATGCACAAATAATCCCAGAAGTTTTAATTTGATACAATTCCCCCGCGGCGTCCGAAAGGTACGTGCTATGATTATCGTCTGATTTCTTTCCTAAATGACCTGCCGCTCGGATTACTCTGTCGAGTCTTTGTAAATATTTTATGATGCATAAGTTTCTCACTACTCCACTCGTGGATGCCTCAATGCTTCCTTCAACCGAGCCGGGCCAGGATATGTTATCAAGCGTTTTCCACTGCATTGTTCGTCGTGCCTCGATGTGAGGGGGCAGGTATACATGTACATAGGTTGTGGAGTATGTTGTGCCATGTACACACTATGATATGATATGATATGATATGATATGGCCATACGATATGCTATGATATGTGCACATTCGATTTGATACGATATGCTGTGGCGCCAGTGTCGGGGGGGCGACCACTTTCTGTTTTGCCGAGTCCCATGATGGGGACCGGCTATGGCATGTTTTCTGCTATGCATTTGCTTATGTTTTATGAGTAAGCATTTCTGATACTCCGGTTATTACATTTATGTTCCGTATCCTCTGTTGAGTTATAATTCTGTTTGTTGGTCTCTATGCTTTACATACTCAGTACATATTCCGTACTGACCCCCTGTTCTTCGGGGGCTGCGTTTCATGCGCGCGGTACACCCGGATGAGTACGAGCTTTGTAGGAGATGTTCCGGCGGCGTTGGCAAGCTCCATTTCTCGGAGTGCCGCCGTGTCGATTATGCATGTTATGTGTTCGATTATTTGTTAGAGACTTTGCGAGACGAGTCGTGGGTTCAAGACATCGGTTTTGTATCCGGCTCCATCAGCCGATATGTCGTTCGTATTATGTAATAAATTCCATGTATTTTAGATTCGTTTGATTTGAAAATTACAAAAAAAAAAAAAAAAAAAAAAGTATGTCCGAAAACCATTTCCGAAGTTGTCATTTGTGTTTGATTAAGAGTCTCGGGAGTTATGTACGTAATAAGAGTCCGCGGGTTCGCTCGGCTCCGAGCATGGGGTCGGGTGCCCATCACACCCTAGTAAAATCGGGTGTGACAAAGTGGTATCGAGAAAGCCGTCCTAGGGGTTGTCGCAAAGTCGTGTCCGGTAGAGTCACGTTTATGGTGTGAAGCGCGCCACATCTATAAACAGGAGGCTACGGGGCATCTAGGGATTGTTGACCTTCTTTCTGTCTTAGATCGTGCGATAGAGCCAAGTCATAGGAGGATGAAATTCCTATATGTGGGCCTTACGTACGATGGAAGAAAGTAAGGAATGATATGAAAGTTACAGAAATGAATATTGATATATTTGTTCCGCTACTGGAAATTGAAAGTTTCGAATGGCGGGAATGCGTTACATAATCATATGTTCTGTGAGGTATCATTGGTATTCGCTACGTACTGAGTTTGAATTGTAAAAATGGAAAAAGAGATTCTGCTAAAATTGTTAATTAGAATATTTAGTCAGATACGTCAAAAGGGGGAAAGAAAATATTGTAAGTAGATAATAAATGAGATGCGAGGTTCAGAAGAGTTATGGATTGGGGTATGGCGTGAAAAATGATTATAGGAAAGACAGTCAACAGTCTGAAAGATCGAGACGAATGGCATTCGATGCCCAGTAGAAATAAGGTCTATCGGAGGATTTAAAAAAAGTAGTTGATAATCGATTTGGCGGAAAATTATTATGTAGGGATAGTGAGTGGAGATCTAAACAGGGCAATACCCGAAATAATTATAAGTAATGACGACGAAGGTATATTTGTTACTATTGAGAATCTGGGAGTTAGAACGAAAGATGAATATTGTGGAATAAGAAGGGTAAAACAGTAATTATGGAAAGAGGGACGTGTCATGGAAAAGTTTCGAAATCTGTAGGATTTCAACTTGCTCCAAATAATGTAATAAAGGTCGTGTGACAGAGCGGACACGATTATACTGGCATTAGAGCATTATATTGCACCCGAGTTTCAAGGTTAAGCGTGCTACGACCAGAGCAATTCTGGGATGGGTGACCCCCTGGGAAGTGCATTAAGGGTTCCATAAATGTAGATGTATAAGATGAATGAGAAATCAGGATAACCCAAAGGAAATTAGAATATGTGGAATAGTTAGAAAGCTTAATAAGGATGGCCACGAAGATAAGTAAAGCCTAATGACGACGTGGCCGAAAACAGGACACGATTTATGTGACTAGAATACACGGGTAAAGTGTGAACATAAAAGTGAGCTACGAATGTATGAAAGAGACTTACCACGTTCTGTAGGGAAAAGCGTGGAATTAAGATTATATGTTGACGGGAATAATAATAAGGAGAATAAGGAAAGGAAGAGTAATATGTTATGTTGGACTAAGTTTTAAGGAACACCTCCCACGCCATCTGTAAAGGGGCATTATTTTTATTTGGGAAAAATCTTGCCTTGAAGAAGCGTATATGAACGGCGAATTCGCAATTCATCTAAATGGGCTAGAATATGTTCCAACCATATTGTGCTTTAGAAGGAGGCCCACGTTGACGGGCAATAATGCCCGGTAATTGAGTGCGACCATGATGAAAGAAGTGCAGAGAATATACGTAAGTAATTGTGACCTAAATAGTTCGTTCAGAACTCAAGAATAAATCTGAAGGTAAATCATGCGAATCAAGTACTAGGATGCCCTGTGGTGCTGGCCAGGCTCTAGTTCCTTCTGATGGTGACTGAAGAATGTCTCCTGGAAATAGTTTATCGAATTGTGATTAACGAATTAGAAATGGAATTCGTGGAAGGAAAAATGGACATAGACGAAGAAATGAGAAAAGTACCAAAGGGAGCACTCAAGATGGGCGCAATTAATTGACCATGAGTTTGGGATAAATGGAAAATACATAGTTATGGACAGAAGAAGTAGTGCGACAAAAAGGTCATCAAGCGAGACCACTACTAAGATGAAGTTAGTATGACTTCGGGTAAGATTGTAAGTTAACAATGAGTATATGGAAGGAGTGAGAGAACATGAAGCATAAGGAAATACGACATGTTACGTATATATGACCTTATCGTGGGAGCAACGAAAACCATAAGAAACAAGAATTGAGAATTTGTGAAACGGACCGATATGTTGTAAGTTTATTGAAAAAAAAAAAGACGGTACTTATGGGAATAAGATGAGGTTATAAGAGGGCTTGGAATATTTATCGTCTAAATATAAATATTGCGGGATGAAGAGTTTGAAATGATTATGCGCACTAACTTTTGACGGGAATAAATACAATACAATTTGGATATGTTGTTGCCGCAATGACGTTATCCGAACACTAATGGGGATTATTAGAGTGTGGCTCGAGTCAATTGTTACAATAGTGATATTGCCTGAGCCCTAACCATCAGACTAGATTTTGTACGAGATAATGGGGGAAACTTTACCGTTTCGCGAATGTGTTAGAATTTCATACGGGGGGTAATCTAAGTTATAGGAAAAAAAAAAGTGGATACGGTATGGTATGTTAAATGTATTCGGAAAGAAACATGTGAGTTTGAAAATTTTAAATGGAGCTATAAGATGGAAGGTAAATAGATAATGATAGGGGAGCACCCTAAAGGGGGGAAGCGGATAAGAGAAACGCAAAGGTAAGATGGAAATCAAGCGATATTATGGCGCGTTTAATGTGAACGCTTGAATTTTTTGCGAGATCCTATGCGAAACCGGTTGGTGCAATCGAAACCGACAACAAATGAATGAGAGCCAAGACGATAATTAAAGTGGTACTAGGGATTGTCGGTGAAGGTTGTGAGTAATATGATTCCAGGTAGTGGATGCTTGTAAAAAGGAGAAAGGAATACAACAAATAGAATCAGCGCATTTTGGTACGAATGGGATATGTAAGATAGAATGAGTCAGTAAAGGAGAGACTATGTGTGAGATCGAACATACTTTACGCAAATTATGCGAGGATGGTCATGTAACTCACGAATATTTGCACAATAAGCAAACCAAGTGAGTACATGATTGATAAGGAATGTAAGGATCCAATAATAACAGTATGGTTATGATATTTTGAATACGATACGAAAAATGCAGAGACGGTCTAGACTATGTTACCAAAATGAAATTGGTACTAAAAGTAAGCAGAACTTGACCAGGATCAATTAAAAAAAAAAATTCCTCCCAATACTGATTGTAAGACAAAGGGAGAAGACATGGAACAACCTAAAGGTTAGTAAGGCGATGCTAAGGCATTTCTTGGATTAATTTGCGTATGTTTACATATTCTCGCAGAGATTACAATATAATGAGTGGCGGCGAAGATTAAGAGCAAAATCGCGAGAAAAAGGAAATGGAAGAGTTTGAATCAAAGACAACGGCGTGACATGAGATAAATGCCTAAAATATGACAGGTTAAATTAAGGAAATTATGAAATGGTTAAACAGGATTATCAGGACTATGTAGAGTCATACCTCAAGGAGGTAGTGAGATTTTATAAAGGGTCCACATCTGTTATGTCGAACAGAGTACCTAGTATATGGTTAACCACGGAGATCCGTCGAAAAGAATTGAGAATACAAGTAAGTCTTAAACCAACATACGCTCTCGGGCGATGGGCACGGCGGGCGTGTTATCCATACACTAGGAGGTAAGTTGCGAGCCCGTGTCATTGTTTTCTGAGGCAGTGGAAATGAACACTCGCCACTTATTGAGGTTGGTGATAATCAAAGCATCCAGAAGACACTGTATAAGGCTCGTATGGCTAGAGGTGTACGTCATTAATCGACTAGTTTGATAACGACAAGGTTAAGTTACTTAGTACGAACATAATTCATTGAGCGATCAATAATGTGAAACTCGTTCGGGGACGGTCATTAGCGAATCGAGCCGACGAAGTCATATATAAGTAATCGGTATTGACGCTTAGAATTCCGGTTTGGTGACTAGGTATTTCGAAAATATTGCCGTCAAAGGTGTTATGAAATATAATCAACCGGAAAGCTTAGCCCAAGAGATGTTGGACCTTATTGGGTCATCCGTAAAGTGGGCAAGATTGCCTATGAATTAGATATACCATCGATGTAAGAAGCGGTACATCCGGTGTCCGCGTATCTACGCTTCGCAAACGCATTGGAGACCCTTCCGAACTTGTCCCGTGAAGGACATCCGGATGATGACGGAATTGTTTTATAAGGAACAGTCTAAACTCATATGGATTAGCTATATCAGGAGACTGCGTAACAAAGGGGTGATTTCCATTAAGGTACTATGGCCGAATAATGGTAAAGAAGAAGTACCCTAATTGGTTCCTATACCTACAGATAATCTGAATTCCTTATTTGATTGTGTTGATTAATGCACGAGTTATGTGTGATAACTGCAAAAAGGGAACTCCCCCAAAATATACCTATGAGTCCCTATAAGGCTAGTTTAACATTCGAGGACGAATGTTCTAAAGGGGGGAAGGATGTTATACCCCGTATTTTTTTCGCGTTCGGATAATTTGAGATAATTATGACAAATTAAGGACAAGATTATAATTCAACCTTGTTTGGTACATAAGTTGGTTATGAAAATTTTGGATGTGTAAATATGAGGAAAGGCTAGGGGTAAAAAGGGGAAATTCACAAAGTGGCTCAAGGAAATATTGTGAAAGGCCAAGGGCAAAAATTGGAATTGGCAAATTATTTGTTCATGAAAAAAAAAAAAAAAAAAAAAAAGAGAAAAAAAATATAAGAGGCATGTGCCATGCACATGGGTGTGTGCCATGCACATGACCCTTTATTATATGGCACATGGATGAAAAGAATTCATCATATTGCCATTTGGAAAATTCAAGAACATGAGAGAAAGAACAAAGAAAATATGAAGGAGAAAAAGATGGCCATTTCGGCCATAGGAGGAGAAAGAGGAACCCTTTGAAATCTTGTCCCAAAAATTATTTTCTTGTTGTATTCCCACTAATTCAAGGGTCCTCTACAACGTGGTATAATTGTTTCGGAAGATAAGTCGTTCGTTTCGTCGTTTCCGTACTTGGGTCAAGTGAAGAAGTTAGGAAGAAAAGGTAAGCTTTAATCTCTTTTTATATGTTATGGAGGGTTTATGTATGTTATAGTACGTAGAGGAGAATAAAAATCATAGAAACAATGTGTTTTGTGTATGGTAGGGCCGTGTGTGAGCATGTGTTGTGTGGACTTTATGTAGGAAACAAAAGTTTAATGAATTTAGTCGAAGTTGTGGAAGATTGAGTTCATTTGATGTAATGTGTCGCTTGTTGTGGTAATGTATAGAAAACGTGGGAAATCCATGCAAATGTGCAAGTGTGTGTATGGCCGAATGAAATAGGGTAGGTGTGTAGAAAAATGGATTGAATTTATTTAATGGTTTGGAGAATTGAAAGTTGGGTTGTGATTGAATTTGAAAGAAGGAAATGTGTTGTTGTTGTTTCATCGAAGTTAGAAGGTTTTGGGGTAAAGTAGCATATTGATTGAGTTGTTGGAATATCATGTGAATTGAATTGATTGAATTGAATGTGAATAAAATGTCATGGAATTGTATGACAAAGGTTACTAACGATAGAATGTGTCTTGGATTAATTGTTGAAGTTATTAGTATGATTGTTGATGTTGTTGTGGATAGTTTGGCCGGGTTGAATTCCCGGATTGTTGTTGATTAAAATTGGCTAAGATAGATTCTTGGGGACGGTATATTTGCAGGGGAGATGCTGCCGAAATTTCTGTAGACAAGTACTAACTCAAGATTGAGCGCCAAAAGTCTTATAATTAATATGTGGTAAACGTGACCATTTGTAGGTTTTGGACGAAACGGGATTTGAGTTTTGGCGAGCGTAAAAGGCAAAAAAGGTATGTAAAGCCCCCCTTTCCTTCTCTTGGCATGTCCTAGATGTAATAGGTTTGAATTCGGACCTCGAGGATGACTCTACTCTTTGGAATCTACGTCCAAATTTACCCCTTTTTCATTCAGTAAAATTGGATTAAATATTTTACGAATAGTCGGAAAAATTGTTTAAACATCTAGATTTTGAGCAAATTGAATCCGAATATCTTAAAACTTTTATAAATGATATTATGAAAACTAAAGTACGTATTATGTGTACGCCACCTCATTTGACCCGAGGTGGGCCCACTATTCCCGAGTTTTTTTGGTATTATTCCGATTGACTTGTTTTTGGGTAAAAACTCAAAGGAAATTCTTGGCTACTTTCTCTAACTACTATATGACAGTCATTTTAATTATTTAATTGAATGTCGTAACATGTTTGAAATATGAAAACGATTTCAGAAAGATTATTTGACACAAACCATTCCGACATCCGAAAGACATACACTATGATTGCCGCTCAATTTCTTTTATACGATTCGTCATCTGAATTATGCCATCGAATTTACGTAAATGTCTTATATTTTCATATATGCACAAATAATCCCTATGATTATCGTACGATTTCTTTCCTAAATGACTGCCGCTCGGATTACTCGTCGAGTCTTTGTAAATATTTTATGATGCATAAGTTTCTCACTACTCCACTCGTGGATGCCTCAATGCTTCCTTCACCGAGCCGGGCCGGGATATGTTATCAAGCGTTTTCCTTTGCATTGTTCGCCGTGCCTCGATGTGAGGGGGCGGTATATATGTACATGGGTTGTGGAGTATCTTGTGCCATGTACACACTCGATATGATATGATATGATATGATATGGCCATCGATATGCTATGATATGTGCACATTCGATTTGATACGATATCTTTGTGGCGCCGGTGTCGGGGGGGGGGGGGGGGGCGACCACTTTTTTTGCCGAGTCCCATGATGGGGACCGGCTATGGCATGTTTTTCGCTATGCATTTGCTTATGTTTTATGAGTAAGCATTTACGATACTCCGGTTATTACATTTATGTTCCGTATCCTCGTTGAGTTATAATTCGTTTGTTGGTCTCTATGCTTTACATACTCGGTATATATTCCGTACCGACCCCTCTGTTCTTCGGGGCTGTGTTTCATGCCGCGCGGTACACCCGGATGAGTACGAGCTTTGTAGGAGATGTTCCGGCGGCGTTGGCAAGCTCCAATTGCTCGGAGTGCTGCCGTGTCGATTATGCATGTTATGTGTTCGATTATTTATTAGAGACTTTGCGAGACGAGTCGTGGGTTCAAAGCACATCGGTTTTGTATCCGGCTCCATCGGCCCGATATGTCGTTCGTATTATGTAATAAATTTCATGTATTTTAGATTCGTTTGATTTGAAAATTACAAAAAAAAAAAGTATGTCCGAAAACCATTTCCGAAGTTGTCATTTGTGTTTGATTAAGAGTCTCAGGAGTTATGTCTGTAATAAGAGTCCGCGGGTTCGCTCGGCTCCGAGCATGGGGTCGAGTGCCCATCACACCCTAGTAAAATCAGGGTGTGACAAGGTAAGACTCAATCTTTTCTTTTATACGCTATAAATGGTTTGTGGATGTTGTAATAGGTAGAAATGAATGAAAAGTATGAAAATATGGATGTTGGGATGAAACCGTGCATGTGTAGGTATTGGCCGTTTGTAGTGTGTGGTGTGTAGGAATAATGAATTAAGTGTATTTGGCATGTTTGTGTATTGTTGTAATGTGTGAAAATGGATGAAAATCATAAAAGTGGTGGGTTGGTTGTGGTGACCGAAAATAGGTTGTGTTGTTGGCAAGGAATGAACAAATTTTATTTAGTGTAATTTGGTTGTTGTGTTGTGGATTCTATGGTGTGAATGAGAGTTCAATGATTCAAATGGAAGTGTGGTTGTTGTTGGGCTGTTTTAGAAGTTAGTAAGATTGTAATGTGGTTCCTTGTAGTTATGATAATAATGTTGTCAATGTGTGAATGGTTAGTGTAGTTGATGAATTTGGAAGGAAGAAATGTTTTGTTAATTGTTTTCTTGAACTTGAAGTGTTTCGGGTTGCCTTGTGTGTGGATGGGCTGATTTGAATAAATTTGTGGATCGTCCGAAAGGTTCTCAAATCTTTTTTGAATGGCCTTGGGTTAGTCCTTGAACATGCGAGCATCGATACTAGCTTGAAAGCATGTAGTTGCATTGAATATAATTGAATATATATGAACGTCGTTGAATTATGTAGAAAGGAATTATTAATGTTGGAATGCGTTTGGAATTGTTTATTGTTAGTATGGTTGTTGGTTTGGTTGTTGTTTATTTGGCCGAGTTGAATTCTCGGGGTTGATGAATTTATAGGGGAGATGCTGCCGAAATTTCGGTGGATAAAGTGTTAATTTGGTATTGAATGCCTAAGTGCTTATGGCTAATGATCGATACCTAATGACGTTATTGTAGATTATGAGAAGTCAAGACTGAAGGTTGGATTAGCTTAGGAAGCGACTAAGGTATGTAAGGCTTACTCTTTCCTTCTTTGGCATGTCTTAGACGCAATTAAGGTATGACATGATTTGTGCTTGGGGTAACTCCGCTCTTACGTTCCGAGTATGTATATGATTGTTATTTTCTTCATGATGTAACATACTTCATATGGTCCTTAAGTCTTATGTATGCTTGGGATTCAAACATGGTATAAAGAATTTTGTTCCTAAAGATCCTAGGTCTAAAAACGTCCGTAACTTTCGTAAACAAAACCGGATTGCCTTAATACGCTCACAAATGATCCTATGACATGTAATGATTTTAACTTTCATGTACGGGCCGGATTGGTTTAATGCATATCCGTGGGCCCCGAGGTTTACGTTTGAATAGTCCTATTGACTTGTTTTTGAAAGAACTTAACATGATGTCCGCTTTGACTATCGAACGTCGACTACCTACTTCATTGAGTCTATGATGATTTATGTGCATATGGTTTCTCACTACTCTGCTCGTGCAAGCTCAATATGTCTTTCACCAAGTCCCGGGTCGGGTACGCATTCGTGCACATTCCTCTGCATTGTTCACCGAGTCCCTCGTTAGAGGGCCGGCACGCTATATATGTATATATGTATATGATGATGTCATGATGGGGATGGCGGCCGGGATGGCATACCGAGTCCCTTGCTAGCGGGGCGGGACACCGAGTCCTCACTGTAGGGCGGGTACGGTATGCATATATATATATGATGGCATGATGACATGATTATGATATGATTTACTCACCGAGTCCCTCACTAGAGGGCAGTGCACGGTATATATGTACAATGATATGATTTTACTCACCGAGCCCCTCATTAGAGGGCGGGTACGTATATATGTACGATAATATGATGATACGATTATGATATGATTTTATCTATCGATATATGTGTATGCATGACAAATGTTTTTGGAAAGGCAAGCCTTATGATTTTTCCGTACTCTTTACTTCAGTATAGTCCCGCTTACTATATTTCATGCTTTACATACTCAGTACACATTCCGTACTGACCCCCTTCCTTCGGGGGCTGCGTTTCATGCCGCGCGGTACACCCGGATGAGTTGAAGATATTAGCGAGAAGATGTTCAGGGCGGGATTGGCGAGCTTCACTTTCTCGAGTCTTTGCCGAGTCAGAGCATTATGATATGACTACATGTTCTATGTTAGAGACTTTGCAGACAGTGTCGTGGGTATAAGATGTCGGTTATGTAAGCGGCTATGTAAGCCGACGAGTTACTATGCATTGTATTATAAGTTTCACATGTTATAGATTTTATTTGATTCGAGAAAGGTAAAAAGCACATTATTCTTGGAAAATTTTTCGTTATGTATTTGTGTCATGATTTAAAAGCCAGCGTGATTATGAGCACTATGTAAGTCAGCGGGTTCGCTCGGCCCTAAATAAGGGTCGGGTGCCCATCACGCCCTAACGAAAATTAGGGTGTGACAAGTTATAACGTCCCTTAGATTGCTAGTGAAGTGATAAACAAGTGTTAAGAAGGTTCCATAAGGATTGGGGATCAAACGAGACGACGGGAACAACTTCGGTGGAACTGCGAGTTCCACGACCATGTTCCACGGACCATGGAATGTTCCACAGACCGTGGAAGGGTCCGTGGAACTGCCGGCGAAGACAGAGATGGTGGGCGGCTTGTCGTGAACCACGACCGAGCCACTTGCCTAACACAAGGTTCCACGGACCGTGGAAGAGTCCGTGGAACTCGACTTACCGAAATGTTCCAAGTCTTTAAATATAATCCCAACTTCATTTATTTCATTTCCACACCCATCTTCAACCTCTCAAGACCTCTAGAACCTTCCATATATTTCATGCACAAGAAAACCAAGGAAATCAAAGATCAATAACAAGAATTGAAGTGAATCAAGTGTATGAAACCTCATTAAAGTCATCCAAACCAAGAAATTCCAAGAAAGGTGAAATAGGGTTTTGGTGCAAGAGGTGTATTACCATTCAAGGCTTATTCCTCCATCATCTAAGGTGAGTTTCAGGATCTTTCCATGTTGTTTGAAGTATTACTAAGTTGAAACACTTGGATGGTAAAAGAGTATAGAGAATGGGTCATAAATGTGTGAATAGTATCGTTGTTGAGTAGTAGTTGGATTGAATCATGAAAATGGACATGTTGAGATTATAAATACGTTATAAATGACATTTAGAACATGGAATAAGTATTATAGGCGAAAGAACGCGATAGTGAACTTTGGTCATGATTATGGAGCATTTGGAGTGAAGTTGTGAAATGTGGGCAATGCGATCGAATGATGCTTATTGTTTATGATATTGTGATTGTTGTTATGAATGTTTGGGAGTTGATATGGAATATGGAGGAAGTCATATAAACAAAGGAAACTCTACCCAATTTTCTTTAGCTTTATGAAGCACGTTCTTGTAATTGCTTAGCTAATGTCGATACGAACTCTCTTGAAGGTAAAGACGTGTATTAAAGGAGAACGAGCAAGCAATAGAGTAGTTAAACGATAAAGGTATGTAAGGCTCAACCTTTCTTCCTAAGGCATGAATCCTATGCATGATTTTCCTCCTTCTTCATGAATTTCCTATATTCCGAAAGACTAAGAGCCTATGTTCATGAATAGTCACATGAGATAAGAAATACGTCGTGAGTGCGATAATGATAATGGTAAGTTCAAGCCTAAGGATTCTAGAGATTACGATATGATGTGCCTACAAGGTTAATGATGTTGACTACGAATCATTGATATTTTCCTCATGCACACTCACCTTCAAATATAGTCCCTCCAAGGTGAGATATAACGACTATGATTACTCCATAACATAATCGGGGGTCCACGACCTTACGTCACCTCGACACAGCTATAATTGCTATCAAGTTCTAATATATGTTTGATGATATATGTATGATGATGTTAAGTTATGATAAAGCCATGATATGTCAATGAAATGAATGATAATGATAAGTGTATGATATATACGATGATGTGATTCCACCGCGCCTAGTTGGCCGGACATGTCACCGCTAAGGCGGGCTGCTTGAGATTCCACTGTGCCTAATTGGCCGGACATGTCACCACTACGGCGGGCTGCTATGATTCCACCGCGCCTAGAGGGCCAGACACGATCACCACTAGTGGCTGCGTACGATGGTTACCCGGACGCGAGTTAACGATATGATGATGCATGTATGGTATGATGATATATATGCTATGATGATCTCTATGATATGCTACGTATGATATAAGTATAAAATGAGTCCACGCAAAGGTTATGTCTCCATCCATGCCTTATGATTTTCCTATTATGTTCCTTTCATTCATGCCTTACATACTCAGTACAATATTCGTACTGACGTCTATTTTCTTTGGACGCTGTGTTCATGCCCACAGGTAGGAAGGGGACCGTGCAGACCCATAGGAGCTAGTAGATGATTTGAGAGCACTCCATTTTCCGGAGGTTCCATTGATTATTCTTTTGGTACATATATGTATATATTCATGATTTGGGCACGACGGGGTCCTGTCCCGTCCATATGTTTAGTACTCTAGTAGAGGCTCGTAGATACACAGTGTGGGTAGTATGGTCTCATAGTCTTTATGTATATGCATGTACATATATTATTTTGATAGCCGAAGGGCTTATGTTTATAAAAGTAAATATGTTCTAAATGTTAATAGTTTTCTATGATCGCGAGTATACATTATGAATAAGAGTAGATGAGTAACAGAACGAGCGGTGTTCAGTGGTTAGCCCCGGATACCCGTCATGGCCCGTAGTCGGGTCGTGACACTTGTATCTTGAAGAACTTCACCTCACACAATTCACCCTAAAACTTATCCACCACAACTTCGATTAAAAGTACGAACAAGCTCCTTCTACGAACTAGTTAAGGATTTTATGGCTTGATCTTCTCTTAATTTGATTTGGAATGGTTTGGAGTGTTGGAGAGAGCTCATAGGGTCTAGAAGGTTTGGTTTTGGTGAAAATATGAGCCCCAAAATCGTGGCCCTTCTTTGATTCGTCGAGATTTATTGTTAATATTACAAACCCAAGCTTTATTTGATGTAGGAACTCCTAAATTTGCTATATCTTGGTGTAAGAATATTGGATGAATGTTGTGGGAGTTTCTAGAGAAGTGTGGAGATGAGAAATGGTGAAAAATGAGGTGATTTAGATAACTTAATAGGGTATATATAGTAGTCCACTTCGGTTTGGGCTGATGGGCCGAAATTGGTGGAATTTTTAGGTAGTTTCTAGAATTTCCGCGTAGGTTCGCAGGCTTCTGGTAGTCAGTTTTAAAATGCCCATAACTCCCAACTCCGATGTCGTAATGACGAACGGTTTGTTGTGTTGGAAACTACACTCGACGAACTTCATTTTAGGCTCTTGAAACACCTCAAAACTTGTCACGCCCGAAACCCACCCTAGACGTGACTGGCATCCGACGTCATGAACAATATCGTAAGAACCTAAAAGATGCAATAACAGTACTTGAACCCGCAGGTTCAATATTCACCTCCAACAGTTTATAAAATAAATGTAAACAAATCATGAATATATGAATTAAATCAGCGAAAGTCTTTATTAATTAAATACTTAGTCAAACGTAATACGTGCCCGAGTGTTAATCAATAACTCAAAAACTATCCAGAAGAATGTATACTATAGAGCTTCTAAGATAAAGGAATAATAGTTCGACTCGTCAGACGCGACGAAAAACTACTAAAATGAATAAACAAATAAATAGGTGTCCCACGCATGAACGTGTGGGTTCACTAAATCAACAGCAATAGCAAGTCCTTCCTAAGCGCCCGGAGTATCAAGAACCTGCTCTTCTCCGTTACCTAACATACCATAAAAAACAACAATGGTATACCTGAGTACTTCGTACTCAGTGAGTGCCTTGCGGGCAATAAGTAATAAGAAAATAGAGCACAATAATACATAAAAAAATCAATACTGAAAATCATGTGAAACCAATGTAAGAACAGTTATTCAGTTTGTGTGGCTCAATAAGAATTATCAAAACCGATTACAAGGCCACTTGTCAAGGTACAACTTCAAATATGTCTTTCAATTGATCATAATTAACGACAAAATTCCATGAGAAAATAAAAATATCACACATGCCAATACAGGCCCAAGAATCGAGCACATCGAAGGGGTGACCGTAGAGGTTCCCTTGTCACAGCGCACCACACCGGAATATGATATTCAACGGTGGCTATCCTTCCTCCCGAATAGCTAGGCATAATCACACCCCAGGTAGCGAACCAGGAAGTAGCCACTCTTCCTCTCGAATGGCTAGGCATTATCAAACTAGGATCCATAGTGGCTACCCTTCTCCCGAGTAGCTAGGCCAAACACAACAATCAAGTTCATAGCATAGAAGCCGAATCACAATTATCTCAAGGTACTCACATCATCAATTAGCATTTAAGGTTGAAAATGTTTCCACTTCTTTAACCAAAGTTCAATTGTCATAGTTTCTCATGAAAACCTCATTACCAAACATTAACCATTATTATTGATCGTCTCTTATAGAGGAAAAACAATTAGGGTTACGTATACATGTATAGGGTATAGTACAATTAATGTTTAATGTGGGCTTGCCCCCTTACACACGCCAACCATGATATAAACATGAATTAGGGTTCCAAAATATGAGAAGTTCACCTTTTTATTCAATAAAAAACCTTTGAGAAGAAGAGATACATTCCAAAATAAGATTTTCAAAAGAGAGACATACCTTAATTAAGCCTTACGTAATTCAACAATTTACTTTTATAACGAAGAACACCCCAAAACCCTAGCTTGAATCACCTTGAGAAGGATTACCTTGCAAACCCTAGGTTTTTCATTCAAGAACCATGTTAAGAATCATGGGTTTAATGCTAGGATTGATTAATAATATTAAAGATGTTCTTACCTTTATGTTAGGAAACGTGGAGAAAAGATTTTCGTCCTTAGGGTTTATGAGAATGAGAATAATTCATAAAATTAACTGAATCCCGCTATTTATACATATAGCTGGCGGCTAGTGAAATACGGCCTGAAATACGAATCGTATTTCAAAATACGGGCCGTATTCTGTGGCCGTATTTAACAATAATGAAAAACAATGAGCAGTCTTAGGGAACAGGTGAAATACATCCAAGGTATACAGACCGTATTTCAAAATACGGGCCGTATTCTATGGTCGTATTTAATAATAACAAAAATAGTGCGTAACCTAGGAAGGTGGGTGGAATACGTCCAAGGTATATAGACCGTATTTCAAAATATGGGCCGTAAACTCTGGCCGTATTTTATGATAACGCAAAACAGTGAAGTCCAATCTTCCAAGACACTTCACACTTAACTCGGATACGGAGTGTTACATTATCCCCCCATAAGATCACTCATCCCTCGAATGTGGATGCATAACCTAGAAAGGATTCACTAAACCACAAGTTGCTTCAAACAAACCCAACGATTCATCTACGAATAATTACAACGCTAGCTCATTATGCCATAGGAAACAAGTGAGGATATATTTCTTCATGTCCTCCTCTAGTTCCCAAGTAGCTTCCTCAGTATTATGGTTTCGCCACAACACTTTAACCGACGCTACATCCTTTGTTCTTAACCTTCTAATTGGACGATCTAAAGTTTGAACTGGTTCTTCTTCATAAGACAGAGCTTCATCAATTTCAATATCTTCATGGTGCAACACATGGGAAGGATCAGGTTTGTAAAATCTCAGCATCGAAATGTGAAACACTGGATAAACTATGGACATCTCAACCGGTAATCTCAACTCGTAAGCTACTTTCCCAACCCATTTTGTAATCTTGTAAGGACCAATATAGTGAGGAATAAGCTTCCCCTTTCTGCCAAAACGCATTACCCCCTTCATAGGTGACACTTTCAAGAAAACCTTGTCGCCAACAGCAAATTCCAAATCTCTAAGCCTCGTATATGCGTATAAGACTTCTCGTCTACTACGGCGGTGTTAATTTGTTGCACAATAAGATTTACTTTTTCATTGCCTCGAGTAGTCGGGACCCAACAACTCTACTTTCGTTGGTTCAAACTAACCAATTGGAGACCGACAACGCCTTCCATAAAGAGCCTTATAAGGAGCCATCTGAATACTAGCTTGATAGCTATTGTTGTAAGCGAATTCCACCAGAGGTAGGTGTTCATCCCAACTTCCTCCGAAATCGATTGCATGAGCACGCAACATATCCTCCAAAGTTTGAATAGTTCTCTCTGCCTATCCGTAAGTTTGAGGATGAAAGGCAGTTCTCAATTTCACTCTAGTCCCCAAACCTTCTTGAAACGTCTGCTAGAAATGAGCAGTAAATTGCGTACCTATGTCAGATATGATGGATGCCGGAACACCGTGCAACCTAACAATCTCCGTCAAATATAACTTGGCGTACTCCGCCGCGGCATATGACGTCTTCACCGGAAGAAAATGGGCAGACTTCATGAGTCTATCCATGATCACCCAAATCGAATCAAACTTGGCCCTTGTGCGAGGTAAGCCCGCGACAAAATCCATATTTATCATCTTTCACTTCCATTGAGGAATCTTAATGTTTTGAGCCAAGCCACAAGGCCTTTGATGTTCAGCCTTCACCTGTTGACGATTCAAACATTTAGCTACAAAGTTTGAAATATCAACCTTCATGATCTTCCACCAATAGTGTTGTTTCAAATCCTTATACATCTTGGTGGATCCCGAATGAACAGAATACTTGGAACTATGAGCTTCCATAAAAAATTCTTGTCGAAGACCATCAACATCGGGAACACACAATCTTCCTTGCAACCGCAAAATACTATCGCCAGTCCCAACAGTAAATGAAGTGTACTCACCCCTTTCCACTCCATCTCTCAGTTTTGCCAAAAGTTCATCATCATATTGCTTGGATTTTATCCTTTCCACCATCGAGGCCGTGATGGCGTGATTCCCTACTAACTCTCCCATCTTCGGTTTATCAAGTACGACCCCAAGAGCAGTCTTCGAATTTCCTTCCCCATGGGCATGTCATGTGCACGCAAATAAGCCAACGTGCCCATAGATTTTCTACTCAAAGCATCTGCAACCATATTAGCCTTACCAGGATGATACAAAATGTTCAAGTCATAATCTTTTAACAACTCCAACCACCTTCTCTGTCTGAGATTCAACTCTCATTGCTTAAAGATATATTGCAAGCTTTTTATGGTCGGTAAAAACATCGCAATGCTCACCATACAAATAATGACGCCAAATTTTTAAGGCAATAACCACGGCAGCCAACTCCAAGTTATGAGTACGGTAATTCTTCTCATGCTTCAGCCTACGTCGCGAAGCATAAACGATCCTTACCATTGCATTAATATACAACCTAAACCAGTCTGGAAGCATCACCGTGCACCACCACCCGGACCCGAAGGTAAAGTCAAAATAGGGGCTAAGCAACTTTGTCTTAAGTTCGTGAAACTTTTAAACTTTGGACCTTTGAAACTTAGGGTCTTTGTGTCGATTTAGTCAATGGAGAATTGACAAAGACTTACTGAAACTTTCGGTAGTAATTTGCCAAAACCAAGAAACTACGAATTTCCGTCGCACCCTAGTTGGTCTATGACCAATCCTTAACTGCGAAATTTTACGAGGGTCTACTTTAATGCATCACCAGCCATCACATGACCTAAGAAAGACACGGACTCAACGAATTCTGCAGAGAATTTTGCATAAAGCTCGTTCTCTCGAGTGTTGTCAAAGTTATCCTCAAATGATTATGATCCTCACGATTCTTAGAGTACACCAAAATGTCATCAATAAACACGATAATGAAACGATCTAGATAAGACTTAAACACACGATTCATCAAATCCATGAATGCGGCGGGCGCATTAGTCGAACGAAAAGGACATGACTAGAAACTCAAAGTGCCCATTGGCGTACGGAAAATGATTTTCCGGATATCCTTTTCCTTTATCTTCAATTGGTGATACCCAGACCTCAGGTCAATTTTTGAAAAGAACTTAGCACCCTGAAGTTGGTCAAATAGATCATTTATCCTAGGAAAAGGATATATATTCTTAATGGTCACTTTATTAAGTTGATGGTAATCAACACACATCCTAAGGGAACTATCTTTCTTTCTAACAAACAAATTTGGAGCACTGGTGAGAACTTGGTCGAGATGAAACCTTTATCTAGCAAGTCCTTGTTGATCCTTTAACTCCTTAGCTCTGTTGGAACCATATAATAAGGTCGAATAGAAATAGGTTGTGTTACACCTTGCTTTGAGGAGCATGATCATGCCCGTACACATCACTGTAATGGAGTATCAGAGACATCCCATGAAGTTTTGGAAGGTACAAGCCATGGGAAGTACGTAACAATAAGTAAATGATGAATTACGATCTCGTGAGTAAATGGCCCAGGAAGGACAACCTTGAAACACAAGAACATGACCATTATCAAGTATAATAAATGATAAATATCATGTAGGGGGAGTTTTGGAAGATTCTAGGACCAAGCAAATCAAAGAAAATAAGTTTGTCGAAAATTTGAAAAAAGTTGGCAAAATTAAGGACAGAATTTTGAGTCAAATTTGGAGGGGTGTATATCCAGGTATATTAGGAGTTTTAAGGTGTTTCAAAAGCCTAAAATGAAGTTCGTCGAGTCTAGTTTCCAACACAACAAACCGCTCATCAGTATGACATCAGAGTAGAGAATTATGGACGTTACAAGTTGGCGGGCGGAAGCGGCGCGATGCTATAGTCTTTCTGGTACGCGCTACGGTCCACCGAAACTTTGGCACACTATATAAGGGTTAAAACCCCTCTTTTTGGTCATAATAATACCCCAAAAAAATGTCACAACCTAGCCCCGTAGGCCGTGACTAGTGCCCGAGCTGGGCACCCAAACACATTCATTACTTCGAATCATATACAGATGGCTTATACGTATACAAATATCAAACACTGTCTCAGATTATCTCAAATTTGTCTCTCAAACACAAACATATATATATATCGAAGCGACGGGGAGCTATCAAATGTACGCGATGGCCCAAAACATATACAAATGCAAGCCGACAAGGCTGCCCGGCGGAGAATGGGATCGCCGAACATATAACATACGAACACACTGTACAAAATAGGCATAACCCACGTATCGTCTACGGACCTCTAAAACGGACCAACGAGAATCATGGGACGGGACGGGGCCCGCGTGCCACGAACAAATAAATACATATGCGACGAACGAATATATCCAAAAAGCGGGCTCCGGGGGAAAAAAAAGGGGCCCCCCAAAAGACGAGAATGGGTTTTCCCCAAAGGGGGCGGATCCCGGGGGCTGCGTCAGCACCGGGCATGAACCGACCCCCAAAAAATTTGATGCGGAAAATGGAGTATGCAAAAACCCAATTTCGATAAACAATTCGGTCATTCAAAATACGGGAAAATAAGTCTATCAAAAAAACCAAAATTTTTATTTTCAAAATACAAATCATGCCCAAGGGCTTTTAAAAAAATGGTGGGGCCCCCCCATTGAGCGCCCTCCGGATAAAACCAGGAAAAATTCCAAAACTCCATATCCGTCCCATCATCCCACTCATAACGGG
>NW_026726900.1:0-51825 GCF_029784015.1 Lycium ferocissimum
CTTCGGGCCTTGCCGCTTAGGCATAATAATAACGATAGCCCCTTCGGGCATTGCCGCTCCCGGCATAATAATAACGATGGCCCTTGGGCGCACGGTAATAATAATAATAAAATATCGCACCCCCTTCGGAGTGGTTTTTGAAAAAATCTTATAAAATATCACACTTTAATGGTTTTGTACACACCCCTTGAGTGGTTTTGGAAAAGCCTTAGGAAATAATATACCACACCCCCTTCGGAGTGGTTTTAAGGAAGCTTTAGAAAATATCGCACTCCGCCCGGAGTGGTTTTGAAAAGTTTTATAAAATATCACTTAATAGAGTCATTCATGGAAGATTCAAGGCAATTCGATTACATTCCGGCAAGTTACGGACGTTTGAGCATTTTTCCATATTCATCAACTACTTCAATATTATTCAAACATATACCAATAACATTCCATACATTACTCATGAACTCCACCAATTCCACATTCCATCCAATTCTTCCACAATTATATAAAAAACCATATAGAAATCATATAATTTCTCACAACAATATACAACCAACTTTCATGCTAACTCAATTCATTAACCTTTCTTTACATCACAAAAGCCACAACAACACACTTAACATACTAAATAAAATCAAATTCATCACTTCTACATACCCTATGGCTCACGGCCACTTCCATCTTCCACACACACATGCACACACACACGCCATACTTTCATGATTCTCATACAATTCTAATCATTATATCATGCACACACCTTCCATAACATAAAAGGATAGAAATCTCACCTTTTTCTACAAATTTCCACTTCCCGCAAACGGAGTTCTCTCGCTTAACTACTTATACCATGTCGAAGAGCGCTTTAAACTTGTTAAGAATTCGAGAAGGAAGAGATTTTTGGATCAAAGTTGAAGGCTAGGAAATTTTTCTCTTCTTTTTTTTTTCTCTTCTTTCCTTGGAGCCGTGAGCTTTCTTTTTTTTTCTCTTGGTTTTTCTTTCAATTTCTTGAATCTTCTAAGGCTCTTATCCCTTTTTATAATTTTGCACATGGAAAAATTGGCCACAATTTCATGGGCTTGGCCATACCTTGGCCGGCCACTTCCAAGAATTGGGCCTCAATTTTCTCCTTTTTTTTTTTTGGCCCAATAAATTATAATTCTTGTTTCACAATTCGAAATAAATTTCCAAAATTCCAAACTTGCCCTTGGCCTTCCACCGTACTTCCACACCAATATTTCCCATGAGTAACACACACATACATTAATTCAAATCAACACTTGACTTTATTCCATACAATTCAAGGTTATTTCCAAATTTTCAAATACGCGAAAATGCCGGATGTAACATCCTAACCCAACACCGGAAGCATCATGAATACACAACATAGCCATCCGGCCCTTGGGAGTGTTAAGGCCGGAGTTGAGGTTAACTCCGTCCTTCAACTCTTGGAAGTTACGCTCGCAAGCGTCATTCACCGAAACTTTCTTTGACTTCGGGTTAGCTTCGTCAATAGGCCGAGATGGATGAAAGCCCTCTGCGAATCTTACGTAATAACCTACCAATCCCGAAAGCTACGAACTTCCGTAGGCGTCGTAGCCTTGGCCAAGTCTTCACAGCCTTCTATTTTCTCGAGTATCAACTCTAATGCCATCATCCGAAATCACATGGCCCGAAATGTCACGAAATTAAGCCAAAACTCGCACTTTGAAAATTTAGCATACAACTCCCGAGTGCGGAGAATTCCAAGAACAATTCGCAAGTGCTCTGCGTGTTCTGATTCTGTGCGAGAATACACCAAAATGTCATCAATGAAGACTATCACAAATAGGTCCAAGAGAGTCCTGAATACATTATTCATTAAGTTCATAAACACTGCCGGTGCATTAGTTAGCCCAAATGACATTACTCGGAATTCATAATGGCCATATCTTGTTCTAAAAAGTCATTGTCTTGGGAATATCTTCTTCTTTCACTCTTACTTGATGATAGCCTGACCTCAAGTCTATCTTTGAAAACCACTTGGCACCCTGAAGCTGATCAAATAAATCATCGATTCTTGGGAGAGGATACCTGTTCTTTATCGTCACTTTATTCAACTGTCTATAATCAATGCACATTCGTAGGGAGCCATCTTTCTTTCTCACAAATAAAACTGGCGCTCCCCACGGAGATGAATCGGGTCGAATAAACCCCTTGTCAAGCAAATCTTTCACCGGGCCTTTAACTCTTTTAATTCTGCCGGAGCCATTCGATAAGGAGGAATAGAAATGGGTTTAGTATCCGGCAACACATCAATGGCGAAGTCAATTTTTCTTTCTGGAGGAAGGCCTTGAAGTTCATCGGGAAATACGTCCGGGAACTCATTTACTACCGGGACAGACTGGAAAGTAGGGGACTCTGCTTCCGTATCGTGAACTCGAACTAAATGATAAATATAGCCTTTAGCTATCATCTTTCTTGCCTTGAGATAGGAAATAAACCTACCCTTTGGAGTCGCCGTATTACCCTTCCATTCAAGCACGAGCTCTCCGGAAATTAGAACCGAACTAATTTCATGCGACAATCAACATTGGCATAGTTAGAGGCCAACCAATCCATACCCATTATAACATCGAAATCTAACATTTCAAGCTCAACTAAATCAGCCTTGGTCTGACGACCACATATCATAATTATACAATCTTTATATACTTGCTTAGCTATTACGGGATCACCAACCGGAGTGGATACCTCAAAAGGTTTGATCGGCTCGGGTTTCACCCCAATGCGACTTGCAACATATGGAGTAATATATGATAACGTAGATCCGGATCTATCAATGCATACACGTCATAAGAGCACGATTAATATACTCGTAACCACATCCGGGGAGGACTCAAGATCTTACCGTCCGGCCATGCGTAGGCGGTGCCGTGCGGCACATGAAGTAGATACTCCCCCTCGGCCTCTACCTCGGCCTGCTGGGTCCGAGAAGTACGCCCGCAGGACGTACCGAAGAAGATCTCTCTGCGATCCGTAGGCTGGGTCCCCAGCTCGCCACTCATCGACGAGGCAATCTCTCGTCATGTGCCTACCCGGCCGCAAGCATAACAAGCGTCGAACCACGGCGGCCATCCCGTAATGTAATCTACCGCACCGGCGCATCGCGTATGCGGAGGTCTCCTCGACTATAATCACCCCCCAACCGTGAACACGGGGGCCCTCGAACTCGGCCCCGTCCCCGGTCGGAAGGAGCGATCAAATCTCCTATATCGAAAATTGGGGAGGTGCACTCGTCGGCCGGCCCGGCCGAGTGCCCGAAAATGTGCGCCTCGGTCCCCCTCATAATCACGACCGTGCCCGAATATCTAGCTCTTTTGTTTGGCCTCTATCAACATCACGTTCACCCCTTTGTGGAGGTTGTTGCCCTTCAAGATTTTGGTCATGGGCTTGAATTCGGAAAATATCCATCCCGTCTTGTAATGAGGCCGTTAGGCAATCTTTGAATAAATGTGGCCCTAAGCCACTCACATATCTATGCACTCTGTCACCCATGTCGGCTACCATCGTAGGAGCATACCTAGCCAAAGAATTAAATTGAAGGCTATACTCCCGGGCGCTTATATTTCTTTTTCTTGCTTCCAAATTCAAGAATCTATCCGCTACGGCTCGGCGGACCTCGGGGGGTAAGTAGTGGCGAATGAAGGCATCAACAAACTCTTGCCACACGGGAGGAGGCGCATTTTCTTGCCTCGACGCTCTCCAATTATTGTACCATAAAGCGCCACGTCTCGAGTCTATATGAAGCTAGCTCCACCGACTCGGTCTCGGAAGCATGAATAATCCGCAACGTTCTTAGCATCTCATCAATGAAACCTTGTGGATCTTCATCCGGCTTTTACCCAAAGAATTCGGAGGATTTAGGCTTATGAAATCACGGGCTCTCGTACTAGCCGAACGATCACTCGGCCCCCACATTACTCGTTGTGCCGAGCGGCAACCAAGCGAGACAATAAATTAATAGCTTCGGTCACTTGTTGACCCGAAGTAGCCGATGGAGGAACCGGGATAGAAGCCCCTTACGTAATAGGAGGAGTAGTGGAGGCACTAGGTGAAGCCTCGTGATGTGACTCTCCTTCCTCAACATTCATAGGCGGCTCTCTTTCCGCCCGCCTCTTTGTAGTCTTGCCTTCCGGGCGGCTTTTTTAGCTTTTGGTGGCATTTACGAAATCACAACATACTCATTAGGGAGGATTAAATCTTATACTCGGCTACATCGCACGATCTCATATGAAGAAAGATGGTCATTTTTCCTAAATGCCCTGTAGCCTCCTGTTTATTAGCGTGGCGCGCAACACACTATAAACAAGACTCTACTAGACACGGCTCGTAGACACTTCCTAGGGACTGAATCCGCTCGATACCACCACGCCACGACCCGAGCTACGGGCCGCGACGGGTATCCGAGGCTAACCACCGAACACCACTCACCTACCTGCTTATCTGCTGTTATTCATACTATATGCTCATAATCATATAAAACTGTCTTTTTCTGAAATACATTAGCCTTTATAAACATAAGCCCTTCGGCTATCAAAATAATATATATATATATACATATACATACAAGCCATGGGACCAGACTACCCACACTGCGTATATACGAGCCTCTCTTGAATACTAGACATCGGGACGGGACGGGACCCGTCATTGCCCAAAATAGAAATATACAAACATATGTACCAAAGAATAGTCCGTAGCACCTCTAATATGGAGTGCTCTCAAATCGGCCGTTGGCTCATGGATCCGGATCACCTCCCGTCTACCTGTGGGCATGAACACGGCGTACGAAGAAAAGGACGTCGGTACGAATATTGTGCAGTATGTGAAGCATAAACAATAATGAAGCATCAATAAGCGAGGAGGCATAAAATAAGGAGCAATGAATCGTAATTTGTATCATAAAAGAAATAGTGCATCTTTGGCTTACTCTCATAAACATCATCATGTCATGTATGCATAAGTGTATAAGCACTGCCCGACCATTTAGGTGCGGTGTGACAATCAATAATATTAGCCCGCGTCCGGGCCTCCCGCGTCGGGGTACCGTCTCGTGCCGTCCACTAGTGGCGCCGCCCATGCCATTTGGCCATGGTGTATAGCTGCCCGGACCGTATGGCACGGTGTGATATCATCATATTCTCATTACAACATGCTTATTATATGCTCATCATAATGCATTTATCATAACTCATCATAACATGCTTATCATAATATGCTTATAGCAATACATACATAGAGACTCATAGATAATCATACTTCATCAGGGTGACGTAAGGTCGTGGACCCCGATGTCATTTTGAGCATTCATAAGTATTCTTCCTCACCTTGAAGGAACAAGCATAAGGTGAGTGTACATAGTGATCAATATCATTAGATTACATATATTACATCACTCACTCCTTAGGAGCATCATATCGTAGGCTACGACATTTCTAGACTTTAGCTTGCTATCATCCCATCGTATTCATCTTATATTCCTTATCTCGTATAGCTATTCATGAGAGAGGACTCTTAACTTTCTTGGAGGTGGAACATTTATAGTAAAAGAGGAATTTCATGCCATAGGACTCATGCCTTAGGAAGAAAAGGATTTGCCTCACATACCTTTGCCGCTTTACTATTCTATTGCTTGCTTGTGCTCCTTAAATGCACTCGTATACCTTCAATGGAATTCGTATCGACATTAGCTATATAATCGGGAAAACATGTTCTCTAAAGCTATAGAAATTTGGGCAGCATCTCCTTTGTTTATACTACTTTCCGCCATATTTCATATCAACTCCCAACATTCATAATAATCATCATAACATCGCTAACAACAATCGTCATTCATTCATACGATTCGCATTTCATAATTCACCTCAATTTCCCATAATTATGACTAAAAATCCATCGTCCCATTCTTTCATATCCAATACTCATTTCGTGTTCTATAGGTCATTTATAACACATTTATATCATCAATATATTCATTTCCATGATTCAATTCACTACTAATCACTAATGACAATATTCATCCATTTAATGACCCATTTGTGGTGCTCTTCTACAATCCATGAATCTCAACTTAAAAATACTTCAAATAGCATGTAAGGGTCATGAAACTTACCTTAAACAATAGAGGAACAAGCTTGGAGTGGTGATTCACCCTTAGCACCAAAACCCTAGTTCATCTCTCCTTGGATTTCTTGACTTGGATGACTTTTAATGGGTTTCCTTCACTTGATTCTCTTGATTTCTTGTTGTTGATCTTAGATTTCTTTGGTTTTCTCATGGATGAAATGTTTGGAACACTCTAGAGGCTTCTTGTGTTGTGGAGAGATGAAGGGGAAATGAAAAATGAAATGGAGAATGGTCCCTTATAAAAAAAAACAATTCGGCCCGATGGGGAATATACGGACCAACATACGGTCCGTATAAAAATATCTTGACCGTATGTTGGACCGTATAATTGGTCCGAGCCTCATGCCATTCAGGGTCAAATCTACGGTGGACATACGGCAGTGGATTTTATACGGCCGGTATGTCGGCCGTATGTTTGCCCGATTCTTCGAGTTTTGTTTCGTCGACTCGTTTGATCTCCGATCCTTATGGAACCTTCTTAACACTTGTTCAACACTTCAATATCATTCGAAGGGACGTTATAACTCTTTCTTGGGACATTATTAGGACATCATTAACTCAATGCTCATAATCCTCATCTGATACACTAACTTAAGTCTCGCTTCTCTTAACAAATTTCTTTCCTCAAGTCTAATGCCTTTGAAATTCTTAATTAGCATCATCACATACTAGTTCTTACTTGTCCAAACATCGTATACATCGTACCCCTCATTAGTCTATTCACTGTTCGCTTAAGGGGAAATTTTCAAGGTGTAACACACCAGGTACAGCAATAGTTATCCGTGCTAAAATGACCATAACTTTCTCATACGTAGGCGAAATACGACGATTCTTTTTGCTATAGCTTCGTATTTACGATACGGACCTAATGGTTCAATTGAAACACAAAAACAAAGGTCGTTTGATCAATATGTTTCCCTTTATTGCCAAAGAACTACGGTGAAGACATTGAATACGAGCGCGAGACAATCCAATTCTATCTGAACCTTTTCGGAATCTCACCAAAACTTGTGGACAAATCCAAAATCATCGTACGAACTTGTTGGAACTTTCAAAACATCGACACGGGGTCATCTTAAGCCGATGTTGACCGTGGTTAACTCTACCTCTTTACTTAACTAGTTCCTCCACCAATGACTCAAATCACACTCAAACCTTTCGGGAACCCAACCAATGCCTTCACTAAGTCATAAATCACGTTTCGGACATAATGAATCTGTCAAAATTCGATTACGACCACTTTTACCCAAAAGTCAAATATTAATCAAAGGTTTTTTAATTTACGACTTTAGATTCCATAAATACTACTGAAACTTGCTCGATGACCTCGAGAATCGTGTTGCCCATCCCCGCAAGTCAAAATCATACTAACGGGATTCGAGGAAGGGTCAACAAGAGTAAATGAGTCAAAAATACTATAATGACAAAACAATTCATTACATTAGATACCAATTAAATAATTGTTCGTCCTTGAAAGAAGGAGGGGGTACGAAGGCTGACCTGTCACACCCTAATTTCTGATAGGGCATGATGGGCACTCGACCCTTATCTAAGGCCGAGCGAACCCGCAGACTCTCGAAATACTCACACTCATACTGGGCCCGCAAAACATGTGATAAGTATATAATGAAATTTTTTCAGAAAACAAACATGCCTTTCGTCTTTTTCAAAACAAATAAAATCTGTAGTCACAACAAATCTGTAACATAATGCATTATAATACACCGGCTTACATAGCCGCTCACATACTGACGTCTTATACACACGACACTGTCTGCAAAGTCTCTACCAACATCTCAGATACCATACAAAAGCACTCAGACTCGGCGGCCTCACTTGAGAAATGGAGCTCGCCAATCCAGCTGGAACGTCCTCCGCTAACATCATTTACTCATCTGTGGGTACCTGTGCGGCATGAAACGCAGCCCCCGAAGAAAGGGTGTCAGTACGAAATATGTACTGAGTATGCAAAGCAGAAGATATAGTAACAATTCTGAGTCATAGTCGAAGCAGAGGTACAGAAAGTGAACATAATAACCAGAATACCAAAGTGCGTGCATCCGACATACAAATCATACATAAGAGGTACAGGAGACAAATATGAAAATCAGAAGGCCAAAATGCTTCGCTTCCTTTCAATAAACATTTCTGTCTTATATATATACGGATGATCAAACGTATCATATGAGCTGACATTAACCGACTGATCATAATCCAGACTGTCAAAATCACATATCATATGCACACATATCGTGTCCCGGCCCTCTAGTGAGGGACTCAGCAAATAAGATCATCTCATCATATTATCACATATCATATCGCATATACACATACCGCGGCCAAGTATACAGCGGTCAATATCACACATACCGCGGTCAAGTATCCAGCGGTCAATCTCACACATACCGCGGTCAAGTATCCAGCGGTCAATATCACACATACCGCGGTCAAGTATCCAGCGGCAATATCATATATACATATACATATACACATACACATATACATACACATACACATACACATGCACACACACATACCGCGGCCAGGAACCCAGCGGTAATCTCACACATACACATACCGCGACCGGGAACCCGGCGGTAATATCACATACACGTACGCGCCGGGAACCCGCCGGTAATATCACATACACGCATACCGCGGCCAGGAACCCAGCAGTCAATGTCACACATACACATATACCGCGGCCAGGAACCCAGCGGTAAATGTAACAACAGAACGCACGAACAGAATCACGAGTAATCAATAATAGTTTAATCATTTTCAAAGACTTAATAGGCTAATCAAAACGAGCCATACAAATCCGGGGGGGGGGGGGGGTCGTATCAAAATCATTATGTTACAAATCGTAGTTACGTATCAAAATCATATGCATGAAAATCCTCATTTCAAACTCGACGGATAAATAAGTAATCATACTCGGGGGTCGGAAAGATAGTCATATTGAATTCTTTCAAAAATAGGTCATTAGAACCAACATAGAAAGTCGCGGGACCCACGGACGAGCATCAACCCAATCCGGGCCCGCCTATGAAAATTAAAGTCCTTATACGTTATAGAATCATTTGCGAAAATATCAAAGCCATCCGGTTCTGTTTGTGAAAGTTACGGACGTTCGTAGTTTTCGGAATCGTTTAGGAACGAAACTCTTCTTTTTTTAAAAAACCAACTTTTGTGCAACTTTTAAAATTTAGCCATACAAAAGACATAAGATCCTTTCGGAACAAACCGTATACATAGCATTTCAAATCTAATCGTATCAAAGACATACGGTCCATAGCTTGACCACATTAATGATGCCAACATCAAGAAGCAATTATGAATCACAAACATGCTCGAATTTTAAGAATAGAATTACCCCCAAGGCTCATAATATATCACAACTTAGTTGCGTCTAGGACATGCCAAAAGGAAAGAAGGATAAGGTAAGCCTTACATACCTCGTCTATTCTCGAAGCTAATCCAATCTTACGTCGCGAACTTCCCAAGCTCTACAATATGCCATTAAGTATCAAATATTAGCTAAGAGCATTTAGGAACCCGATTCCAAACGAATACCAAATTCGCAAAAAATTGGGCAGCATTTCCGTAGAATACACCAACCCCGAGATTTCAACTCGCCAATTTCAACAACAACAACACCAACAACCAAACTACAACATCAACAATCAATTCAAAATGCATTTCTAACATTAGTAGCCCTTTTTACATAATTCAACAACATTCATAATATTCCAATATACTCACTTTAACTACTTACATACAAACCAATACCAACATTTATACATTCGATTACTAATCCAAAGCCATTCAACCGATATTCAAGAACATTTCTAACAATCCGCACAATACTCAAACAATCCAATTAATACTCTACTCCACCCGAAACCTCAAATTTCCATAAGAACAACAACAATACATTTCTTCCTTCCAAATTCACAAATTACACCAACTTTCCACACATTAACATCATCAACCACAATAATACAAAAAACTATATTAAAATTACATTATCATCTCCAACATCCCACAAACAATTCCAACTTCCATTTAAATCATTAAATCATCATTTTCACTATGGAATCCATGCAACAACAACCAAAACATGCTAAATAAAATTTGTTCTCCATTCTTACACACCACACATATATTCGGCCACCACACTACATACACGGCCACACACTAGTACCCATGTTTTCATGAATTTCACCCATTTCCACTTACTACAACACACATAAGCTATCTATAACACATGAAAAGAGGATTAAAACTCACCTTCTTCTTTCCCTTCTTCATTCGACCAAGGCAAGATTTTTGCAAGAACAAAGGCTTTTCTTGATTCAACAACTACTTCATGTTGTTTAACACCTTCCAAAGAGTAGAAAACATAGAAGAAAATAATTTTTTGTGAAGAATTTTTCATGGCCAATTTCGGCCGCCTTTCTCTTTTTTTTTTTTTTTTCCATGTTTCTTCATCTCTCTAGAATTGGAAAAGAGATGACTAATATGTGCTAGTCTTCCATCCTCTAGATATATATACAAAACCCCAACAAATATAAAGTGTACACTTGTGCCACTCATAAGTTAAACTAATTAAATTTGACCAAGTTTTGTGGGAGGGACCCACACCACACACATGGCCACATATGGCCATTTTCATGAAATATGTAATTTCCAAAATTTCACTTCTAGCCCATAATTTTCATGAAATGTCTAACTTTTCATAATTCACTTTTGACCCCAAATTTTCCTTATTCCAATTTTACCCTTAACACTCCATACCAATAAAAAGATGAATATGCAACTTATGTACTTTTAACAGAATCGAAAAAATTTACAACCTTATCCTTAACTTGTCGCAACCGACTTAGAATATTCTGACGTACAAAGTACGGGGTATAACATGACCGGAACCCAAGAACCGGTATTATTGTCACGACCCAGCTCCGTGGGCCGTGACTGGTGCCCTACCTAGGCACCCAAACAGACTTACGAACCAAATCATCAGAATACCGCACGATCGGATTTAACAGACATTATTCATACTGATGGTCGAAAACAGATATCATGCAAATGCGGTCCTGAGCGGGCACCCGTGTCAAACATCACATCAGAATCAAAGTTGGCGGAATGTACATCGCCCAGACACACTCATACAAACAGATGGGTCATATCGGCCATAGTAGCATACGGGGCCGCTTAAGGACGCAAATCGTATTCATATACGGAACAAACCGAAACCACACACACAGTCGGGCCCTGACCCATGACCCACAACCGTGACTACGAGGCCTCTACAAACGTAACGGACATACGAACATATGACGGGACGGGGCCCCGCCGTACCAAGGTGGCAAAAATACGAATATCCAAAGCGAGCATATATACCAAATGTGGGCTCCCGGATTGAGGGGAGCACTCCAAAATAGCGAATAGGTAGCCTAAACCGGGGAATCACCCAACCGAAGCGCACGTGTACAACGCGGCATGAAACCCGACCCCGCGAGAAAAGGGGGTCAGTACGGAAAAAAAGTACTGAGTATGTAAAGCAGAAGGTACAGTAATCCAAATCATAGCTGGAGTCAGAAGATACAGAACAAATACAGAAATAACAGATCAAACCTGTGCGGAATGCAAATGTGCAGAATGCAAATAAAAATCGTGCATAACGCTCAGGAACGTGGTCACCCCCTGACGCTGGTGCCACAACACATCATACTCCAGAAGTTTTCAAATCTCCGTACATCTCCGAACACATCATAATATCACACACATCATATCATCAAAATATATCAGAAGCCATATCACATCATAACACCACAAACGGTAACCGGCCCTATGGCGAGGTCTCGGAAACCGTAACACATCATACTGCCGAATATGTCATAGAGCGCACGATCACAAAACCGGCCCGGGTACCGGCGAACGAAACCATAATAGTCGGCACGAGCAGAGTAGTGCAGAAATCATATGCAAATTAAAGTAAACTCCAAAAGTCGACACATAATTTCATATACAAATACATTAGTATCAAAAAGCTCAAAGCGAGTATCGAATAAATCGGAATTTAGTGTACAAAGGTTGCAGACTTTTAGTTATCAATTTTTCGAAAAACGTATCGTAAGTTCATTCTCGGAAAAACATAGTAGCGCTCATAGCGATGAGCGTTCAAATAACATAGTAAGACATTTCGAACGGACCTTAGAGTCGTAGGCAAACACCTCTTTTTATATCATATAGAAAGGAGTCAGACAAACCACCAAATAAGGGAAGCCTCGGGACTTGCGGGCCCACCTCGGTCAGCCGGGGCGGCGAACATAATTTACAACCATTAGGCTCCATAAGATTATCCGGGTAAGTTTCGGAGCCATTTGGATTCATTTACGAAAGATACAAAGGTTTATGCATTTTTATATCCAAAGGCAAACATTTTGATTCAGTTGCGCTGAATGAATAGTAACTAAAATTAAATTCGGATTTCTAGGAGCAGAATTAGTCCCGAGGTTCCGTTTTCGGCCTAGTAGGTCTAGGACATGCCATATGAAGAATAGGTGAGCTTTACATACCTTACGGACGTCGTATGCTCGCTTAACTCAATCCCGTTTCGTCAAAAACCGCAAATGGTCATCTTTACCAGTTACTATTCATGAGAGTTAACCTTTCAATCTTGGTTTCTATTTGGCTACCGAAATTTCGGCAGTACTTCCCCTATAAATACGACACCCCCGAGATTCAACTCGGCTCGAAACAACCAACAACAACCCAACAACAACATCAATAACATTAGCAATCACAACATAACACAACTAGTCAACTTTCCGACCTAATGCAATAGTTTCCATTCCGAATTCACACTTCCAACTTCATGTCAACGTTCTCATATTTATTTACTAATCCAAAACCATTCAAATACACTTCGGAGACATTTCATACCATTTCCATAAAATATTCACAAAATATACTAAATATGCAAATGTTTCCATCAAGGCCATAATGCATCCAAACTTTTAATTTTTCAACATAAATTTCCATAACCCATTTTTGTCTTCCAACCTCATTTACAATGATCACTATTAGCATCTTACAACCTCAATTCTTATAATTACATAAACTATATAAAATCGCATACTTTCCGACAACAACTTAACAGCAAGTTCTTCATGTCAACTAGAGCCATTAACCTTTCATTTTCATCACAAGACTCCAACAACACAATTAACATACCAAATAATTTGATTCATGTCCTCCCCTTCATCTTGATACACACGGCCCATACACACATATTCACAACACACAAAATTTTCATACTTTTTCATATACTTCATAAGACTATAATAACATGATCAACATACTAGACAAATTCAACCATTTTCCTCCACCAATACAACATCACACGGTCACACATACTTACACACACCACACGGCCTCATGCACACACAACGCAATTTCCATAATTCTCATTCCATTCCAATCATTATAACGTATAAATTCACTCCACAATCATAAAACATAAGAATCTTACCTTTCCTTGAAATTTCAGCTTTCCACAAACGGAGTCCTTTCTCCAAACCACTTATGCCACGTCGAAGAGCGCCTTGAACTTGTCAAGAATTCAAGAAGAAAGAGATTTATGGATCAAAGTTGATGAACTTGCAATTTTTTTTTTCTCTTATTCCATTCGGCCGAATGGCCTTGCTCTCACTTTCTCTTGATTTTTCTTTTAATTTCTTGAATGTTCCATGCATAATAATCCCTTATATAATTGATCATCACATGTTAGTCACATGATTTAATTAATCATGGACTTGGGCTAATAATTTGGCCATGGCCGGCCACCTTTAAATGTTGGGCCTCACTTTTTTCTTTTTTTTTTTTGAGCCCAATTGGTTAAAATTCTTATTTTGTAGTTCCCGAAACTAATTTCCGAGATTCCAATTTTGCCCTTGGCCTTCCTCCGAATTTCCACACTAATATTTTTCATGCACAACACCCACATGCCTTAATTCCAATCAACATATGACCTTATTCTTGCAAATCACAATTATGTCCAAATTTCCCGAATGTACAAAAACACGGGATATAACATCCTCCCCCCCTTTAGAACATTCGTCCTCGAATGTTCAACTGCCCTTATGGGGACTCATGATACTTCGGGGGGGGGGGGTATTCTTGCCAACTACGTACTTGCATAGGCATTCGCTTTCTAACTCCTCTTTCCTTGTCCGACGTTACCATGTTCGGGTTGTTCGGAATCCTTGTTGGTCTAACGGCTCGAATAATCTCAAGTAAGGTATATGGCGAACAGAGTCTTTGTCGGATCTAGAAGATCAGACGGATGTCAGACGGAGTCAGATTCGGAATCAAAAGTACAAAAGTACAGCAGACAGGATCGTTATCATACGTTATACCAAATAGATTCATGATCAGAGGCAGACACACAAAAGCATATCGAACAAACCTACATTCGGAGTCAGATGTACTGAACTTTATCAGATAGATCCATAGTCAGAGTTAGACATATGGAAGTATGCCAAACAGATCCGTGATCAGAGTCAGACATACAAAGAAGTATCGACGATTCATAGTCGAGTCGGACGTACGAGACGTATCGGACGTAAACGTAATCGTATTCGAAGTACGAAGCATAGCGGATAGAATCATGCTCGACGTCATATCAAACATTCATAATCAAGGCGGACGTACGGAAGTATATCATATCGTCGGACTCATAACGAGGAATCGACGTACAAAGGTATATCAAACGGGAACGTAATCATACTCAGAAGTTCAGAGGCATAATAGACAGAGCCTCATCAAAATTAGGAGCGCAAAGAAAATATGACATGCCGAATCATGATCAGAGTCAGACCACTTTCACTAATGTTTCCGCGACTTACAAAAATTCCCTTGTCAACGTTTCATTACTCACTCTAATCTTTGTACCTTGAATCGTTGCATCAAAGTATCCAATCGGCTATAGCAAATAAGTCTGTATCCTTACGGAACTCTGTTTACCCTGTACAATAGCCTTTAGGTCCTTTTTGTACTTTCTCATACCTACGCACATAACCTTTTCTTCTTACCATCGTCTTCTCATAACAGTCCGATTGCAGCATATCTATTCGCGTGGTTTTCGAATCCTCATTTAAATCCTTTTCCCAATTCCTCCCTACACAACCTACCGATCATCACAAAATAATTTGTAGGCTGGGGACATCAAATAAAATCTTACCTAACCATATCCTTTTCTTAAAATAAGAGCGTTTCCCTCTCCCAACCTTCCACCTTCTTTTGCGTTTAATTTGCCACGCTCCGGTTGGCCTACCTCGACCATACTTTCGTAACTAACCCTACCTCAACATACCATCTCAACTTACCTTACATCCTACCCCAATCCATTTACAATACCACAAATATGCATCTTTTATTTATCACCTTAACACACTTCCCAGGGGGGGTCACCCATCCCAGAATTGCTCTGACTCCAGCACGCTTAACCTCGAATCTTTAAGGCATTCTAGTGTCCTAATGCTGGGATGGTCACGTCCATTCCCCCACACGACCTTTGTCACGTAATTCAGGGCGGATCGGGGTCTTAGCAAATTTTCGGACAGTTCCCGTGGCGGGTCCCACCCCGATCTAGAGAAGAGTCTTTCACTTTCCTGACCATATGCATATCGTGTCGCTCCTTGTCTAAATCCTCAATACTTACCTTCGTCTATATATCAAATTCCACACATCCCACAAGTTTAAATAAGTTGCAAATTCTTTGTCTCATATATACTTTCTCGAAATAGAATTTCTCATACAAGGACGGTGCTTCTTACGAATAGCATAGAGGGTATCTCTGAAATTTTTAGTCCAACGTAATAAATTTACTCTATCAGTGTCGACGTTCAAGACATGTTAAGAGCGTACATCTCATTTTCCTTTTTATAATGCTGAAGAAAATCGGGCAGAGGTTCCTCTGTATTTCTTACTACTCCAACACCTGTACGCAGACATACCAATCATGCCTCACAGGGCCAACATATATACGTACGTATCACATCGTGTCATAGCCACACACGGCTAATAATTTCAAGTAGAAATATGGAGACGTCGAGACTTACCTTGCATACGCATACATAATTCAAACGGCACCGATGGCATTTTCCTATTTATTTTCCTTTTCGATCTTCGACTTGACTTTTCAATCATACTTCAAGCATACTTCAAATAACTTTCCCAATACACATCCTCCGTGCCATTACTTACACCGCATACCGTGTAGCTTCCAATATCATCAATCATTGTCTTCTATCGATGTCGTTCTTTAGCGTGAAATCAAGGATTAGTAAAAATAAATGCATTTCCTACGGTGGCTCTATCGCACGATCTAGCACCCGAACGGACTTACAAATCAAAACATCAAAATACCACATGATCGGATTTAACGTACATTATTCGTACCGATAATCGAAAATCGACATCATACAAATGCGGTCCTAAGCGGTCGCCGTGTCAAACATCACATCGGAATCAAGGTTGGCGGAATGTACATCGCCCGTACACACTCATGCAAACGGATGGGCCATATCGGCCATAGTAGCAACGGGCCGCTTAGGACGCAAATCGAATCATATACAAACAAACCGGACCACATACGAACATCGGACCCACGACCCACAAACATGACTACGAGGCCTCTACAAACGAACGTACATACGAGCATATGACGGGACGGGCCCCGCCGTACCCAAGACGTAGCAAATATACGTAATATCCAAAGAGATATATATATACCAATGTGGGCCCCGGATCGGGGAGCACTCCAAGGTAGCGAGAATAGGTAACCTAAACCGGGGAATCACCCAACCGAGCGCACGTACCGCGCGGCATGACGAAACGTAGCCCCCACGAGAAAGGGGGTCGGACGGAAAAAGTACCGAGTATGTAAAGCGAGAAGGTACAAGTAATCCAAATCATAACCGGAGTCAGAGGATACGAAACAAATACAAAAGTAACGGACCAAACGTGCGGAACGCGAATATACAAAATGCAAATAAAATCATGCATAAGGCTCAGGAACGTGGTCACCCCCTGACGCTGGTGCCACAACACATCATACTCCAGAAGTTTTCAAATCTCCGTACATCTCCGAACACATCATAATATCACACACATCAAATCATCAGAATATATCGAATGCCATATCACATCATAACGCCATAAACGGTAACCGGCCCTATGGCGAGGTCTCGGAAACCGTAACACATCATCCGCCGAATATGTCAAAGCGCACGATCACAAAGCCGGCCCGGTACCGCGAACGAAATCATCATAGTCGGCACGAGCGAGTAGTGCGTAAATCATATGCATTTTAAAAGTAAATTCCAAAACTCGGCACATAATTTCATATACGGACACATTAGGATCAAAAAGCCCAAAATGAGTATCGAATTAATCGAATTTAATATACAAAAGTCGCGGACTTTTAAATTATCAATTTTTCTCAAAACACATCGTAGATCATTTTCGGAAAAAGGATTTTAGCATCATTCGTAGTAACGAACTTTCAAATATCATTATCGGACATTTCAAACGGACCTTATCGTCATAGACAAACACTTTTGTTTCATATCGTACGAAAATGGGCCAAACAAACCAAATAAGGGAAGTCTCGGGACTTACGGGCCCACCTCGGGTCAAGTCGAGGCGGCAGACATAAATTGCAAACATTTGGCTCCATAAAGTTATCCGTGGAAGTTTCGGAGTGATTCGGAGCCATTTACAAAAGATACGGGGGTTTATATACTCTTATGTCCAAAGATAAGCATTATGAATCAATTATTTGAATGAATAGTAGCCAAAATCAAAATCGGATTTCTAGGAGCAGAATTAGTCCCGAGGTTCCGTTTTCAGCCTAGTAGGTCTAGGACATGCCATATGAAGAAAAGGTGAGCTTTACATACCTTACGGACGTCTTATGCTCGCTTAATCTCCAATCCCGTTTCGTCAAAAATCTGCAAATGGTCATCTTTACCAGTTACTATTCATGAGAGTTGACATTTCAATCTTGGTTTCTATTTGGCTACCGAAATTTCGGCAGTACTTCCCCTATAAATACGACACCCCCGAGATTCAACTCGGCTCAAAACAACCAACAACAACCCAACAACAACATCAATAACATTAGCAATCACAACATAACACAACTAGTCAACTTTCCGACCTAATGCAATAGTTTCCATTCCGACTTCACACTTCCAACTTCATGTCAACGTTCTCATATTTATTTACTAATCCAAAACCATTCAAATACACTTCGGAGACATTTCATACCATTTCCATAAAATATTCACAAAATATACTAAATATGCAAATGTTTCCATCAAAGCCATAATGCATCCAAACTTTTAATTTCTCAACATAAATTTCCATAACACATTTTTTGTCTTCCAACCTCATTTACAATGATCACTATTAGCATCTTACAACCTCAATTCTTATAATTACATAAACTATATAAAATCGCATACTTTCCGACAACAACTTAACAGCAAGTTCTTCATGTCAACTAGAGCCATTAACCTTTCATTTTCATCACAAGACTCCAACAACACAATTAACATACCAAATAATTTGATTCATGTCCTCCCCTTCATCTTGATACACACGGCCCATACACACATATTCACAACACACAAAATTTTCATACTTTTTCATATACTTCATAAGACTATAATAACATGATCAACATACTAAACAAATTCAACCATTTTTCTCCACCAATTCAACATCACACGGCCACACATACTTACACACACCACACGGCCTCATGCACACACAACACAATTTCCATAATTCCCATTCCATTCCAATCATTATAACGTATAAATTCACTCCATAATCATAAAACATAAGAATCTTACCTTTTCTTGAAATTTCATTTTCCACAAACGGAGTCCTTTCTCCAAACCACTTATGCCACGTCGAGAGCGCCTTGAACTTGTCAAGAACTCAAGAAGAAAGAGATTTATGGATCAAAGTTGATGAACTTGCAATTTTTTTTTTTTTTTTTTATTCCATTCGGCCGAATGGCCTTGCTCTCACTTTCTCTTGATTTTTCTTTTTTTTTCTTGAATGTTCCATGCATAATAATCCCTTATATAATTGATCATCACATGTTAGTCACATGATTTAATTAATCATGGACTTGGGCTAATAATTTGGCCATGGCCGGCCACCTTTAAATGTTGGGCCTCACTTTTCTCTTTTTTTTTTTTTTTTAGCCCAATTGGTTAAAATTCTTATTTTGTAATTCCCGAAACTAATTTTCGAGATTCCAATTTTGCCCTTGGCCTTCCTCCGAATTTCCACACTAATATTTTTCATGCACAACACACACATGCCTTAATTCCAATCAACATATGACCTTATTCTTGCAAATCACCATTATGTCCAAATTTCCCGAATGTGCAAAAACACGAGATATAACATCCTCCCCCCCTTTAGAACATTCGTCCTCGAATGTTCAACTGCCCTTATGGGGACTCATGATACTTCGGGGAGGTATTCTTGCCAACTACGTACTTGTATAGGCATTCGCTTTCTAACTCCTCTTTCCTTGTCCGACGTTACCATATTCGGGTTGTTCGGAATCCTTGTTGGTCTAACGGCTCGAATAATCTCAAATAAGGTATATGGCGAACAGAGTCTTTGTCAGAACTAGAAGATCAGACGGATGTCAGACGAAGTCAGATTCGGAATCAAAAGTACAAAAGTACAGCAGACAGGATCGTTATCATACGTTATACCAAATAGATTCATGATCAAAGGCAGACGCACAAAAGCATATCGAACAAACCCACATTCGGAGTCAGATGTACTGAACTTTATCAGATAGATCCATAGTCAGAGTTAGACATATGGAAGTATGCCAAACAGATCCGTGATCAGAGTCAGACATACAAAGAAGTATCAGACAGATTCATAGTCAGAGTCGGACGTACAGAGACGTATCAGACAGAAACGTAATCAGATTCAGAAGTACAGAAGCATAGCGGATAGAATCATGCTCTGACGTCATATCAAACAGATTCATAATCAAGGCCGGACGTACGGAAGTATATCATATCAGTCAGACTCATAACCAGAATCAGACGTACAAAGGTATATCAAACGGGAACGTAATCATACTCAGAAGTTCAGAGGCATAATAGACAGAGCCTCATCAAAATTAGGAGCGCAAAGAAAATATGACATACCGAATCATGATCAGAGTCAGACCACTTTCACTAATGTTTCCGCGACTTACAAACATTCCCTTGTTAACGTTTCATTACTCACTCTAATCTTTGTACCTTGAATCGTTGCATCAAAGTATCCAATCGGCTATAGCAAATAAGTCTGTATCCTTACGGAACTCTGTTTACCCTGTACAATAGCCTTTAGGTCCTTTTTGTACTTCCTCATACCTACGCACATAACCTTTTCTTCTTACCATCGTCTTCTCATACATTGATCCGATTGCAAGATATCTATTCGCGTGGTTTTCGAATCCTCATCTAAATCCTTTTCCCAATTCCTCCCTACACAACCTACCGATCGTCACAAAATAATTTGTAGGCTGGGGACATCAAATAAAATCTTACCTAACCATATCCTTTTCTTAAAATAAGAGCGTTTCCCTCCCCCAACCTTCCACCTTCTTTTGCGTTTAATTTGCCACGCTCCGTTTGGCCTACCTCGACCATACTTTCGTAGCTAACCCTACCTCAACATACCATCTCAACTTACCTTACATCCTACCCCAATCCATTTACAATACCACAAATATGCATCTTTTATTTATCACCTTAACACACTTCCCAGGGGGGTGGTCACCCATCCCGAATTGCTCGACTCAAAGACGCTTAACCTCGAATCTTTAAGACATTCTAGTGTCCTAATGCGGGATGGTCACGTCCATTCCCCCACACGACCTTTGTCACGTAATTCTGGGGCAGATCGGGGTCTTAGCAAATTTTCGGACAGTTCCCGTGGCGGGTCCCACCCCGATCTAGAGAAGAGTCTTTCACTTTTCTGACCATATGCATATCGTGTCGCTCCTTATCTAAATCCTCAATACTTACCTTCGTCTATATATCAAATTCCACACATCCCACAAGTTTAAATAAGTTGCAAATTGCTGTCTCATATATACTTTCTCGAAATAGAATTTCTCATACAAGGACGGTGCTTCTTACGAATAGCATAGAGGGTATCTCTGAAATTTTTAGTCCAACGTAATAAATTTACTCTATCAGTGTCGACGTTCAAGACATGTTAAGAGCGTACATCTCATTTTCCTTTTTATAATGTCAAGAAAATCGGGCGAGAGGTTCCTCCGTATTTCTTACTACTCCAACACCGTACGCGTACATACCAATCATGCCTCACAGGGCCAACATATATACGTACGTATCACATCGTATCATAGCCACACACGGCTAATAATTTCAAGTAGAAATATGGAGACGTCGAGACTTACCTTGCATACATGCATACATAATTCAAACGGCACCGATGGCATTTTCCTATTTATTTTCCTTTTCGATCTTCGACTTGACATTTCAATCATACTTCAAGCATACTTCAAATAACTTTCCCAATACACATCCTCCGTGCCATTACTTACCTGCATACTGTGTAGCTTCCAATATCATCAATCATTGTCTTCTATCGATGCCGTTCTTTAGCTGAAATCAAGGATTAGTAAAAATAAATGCATTTCCTACTACTGCTCTACCGCACGATCTAAGATCCAAAGAAAGGTAACATCCTAAATGTCCTGTAGCCTCCTGTTTATAGATGTGGTGCACAACACACCGATAAACAAGACTCTACGAGACACGGCCCGTAGACATTCCGAGGACTGACCGCTCTGATACCACTTTTGTCACGACCCAGCTCCGTGGGCCGTGACTGGTGCCCTACTCAGGCACCCGAACGGACTTACAAATCAAAACATCAAAATACCACATGATCGGATTTAACAGACATTATTCGTACCGATAATCGAAAACTGACATCATACAAATGCGGTCCCAAGCGGGCGCCGTGTCAAACATCACATCGGAATCAAGGTTGGCGGAATGTACATCGCCCGTACACACTCATGCAAACGGATGGGCCATATCGGCCATAGTAGCTACGGGCCGCTTAAGGACGCAAATCGAATCATATACAAACAAACCGGACCACATACGAACGGACCGGACCCACGACCCACAAACATGACTACATGCCTCTACAAACGAACGTACATACGAGCATATGACGGGACGGTGGCCCCGCCGTACCCAACAAGAGTAGCAAATATACAGAATATCCAAAGCAGAGCATATATATACCAATGTGGGCTCCGGATCGAGGGGAGCACTCCAAGGTAGCAGAATAGGTAACCTAAACCGGGGAATCACCCAACCGAGCGCCTGTACCTGCGCGGCATGAAACGCAGCCCCCACAGAAAGGGGGTCAGTACGGAAAAAGTACTGAGTATGTAAAGCAGAAGGTACAGTAATCCAAATCATAATCGGAGTCGAGATACGAAACAAATACAAAAGTAACGTATCAAACCCGTGCGGAACGCGAATATACAAAATGCAAACGTAAATCATGCATAAGGCTCAGAACGTGGTCACCCCCCCGACGCCGGTGCCACAACACATCATACTCCAGAAGTTTTCAAATCTCCGTACATCTCCGAACACATCATAATATCACACACATCAAATCATCAAAATAGATCAGATGCCATATCACATCATAACGCCATAAACGGTAACCGGCCCTATGGCGAGGTCTCGGAAACCGTAACACATCATACTGCCGAATATGTCGCAAAGCGCACGATCACAAAGCCGGCCCGGGTACCGGCGAACGAAATCATCATAGTCGGCACGAGCAGAGTAGTGCAGAAATCATATGCATTTTAAAAGTAAATTCCAAAACTCGGCACATAATTTCATATACGGACACATTAGGAGCAGAAAGCCCAAAATGAGTATCGAATTAATCGAATTTAATATACAAAAGTCGCGGACTTTTAAATTATCAATTTTTCTCAAAACACATCGTAGATCATTTTCAGAAGGATTTTAGCATCATTCGTAGTAACGAACTTTCAAATATCATTATCGGACATTTCAAACGGACCTTATCGTCATAGACAAACACTTTTGTTTCATATCGTACGAAAATGGGCCAAACAAACCAAATAAGGGAAGTCTCGGGACTTACGGGCCCACCTCGGGTCAAGTCGAGGCGACGAACATAAATTGCAAACATTTGGCTCCATAAAGTTATCCGTGGAAGTTTCGGAGTGATTCGGAGCCATTTACAAAAGATACGGGGGTTTATATACTTTATGTCCAAAGATAAGCATTATGAATCAATTACGCTGAATGAATAGTAGCCAAAATCAAAATCGGATTTCTAGGAGCAGAGAATTAGTCCCGAGGTTCCGTTTTTCGGCCTAGTAGGTCTAGGACATGCCATATGAAGAAAAGGTGAGCTTTACATACCTTACGGACGTCTTATGCTCGCTTAATCTCCAATCCCGTTTCGTCAAAAATCTGCAAATGGTCATCTTTACCAGTTACTATTCATGAGAGTTGACATTTCAATCTTGGTTTCTATTTGGCTACCGAAATTTCGGCAGTACTTCCCCTATAAATACGACACCCCCGAGATTCAACTCGGCTCAAAACAACCAACAACAACCCAACAACAACATCAATAACATTAGCAATCACAACATAACACAACTAGTCAACTTTCCGACCTAATGCAATAGTTTCCATTCCGACTTCACACTTCCAACTTCATGTCAACGTTCTCATATTTATTTACTAATCCAAAACCATTCAAATACACTTCGGAGACATTTCATACCATTTCCATAAAATATTCACAAAATATACTAAATATGCAAATGTTTCCATCAAAGCCATAATGCATCCAAACTTTTAATTTCTCAACATAAATTTCCATAACACATTTTTTGTCTTCCAACCTCATTTACAATGATCACTATTAGCATCTTACAACCTCAATTCTTATAATTACATAAACTATATAAAATCGCATACTTTCCGACAACAACTTAACAGCAAGTTCTTCATGTCAACTAGAGCCATTAACCTTTCATTTTCATCACAAGACTCCAACAACACAATTAACATACCAAATAATTTGATTCATGTCCTCCCCTTCATCTTGATACACACGGCCCATACACACATATTCACAACACACAAAATTTTCATACTTTTTCATATACTTCATAAGACTATAATAACATGATCAACATACTAAACAAATTCAACCATTTTTCTCCACCAATTCAACATCACACGGCCACACATACTTACACACACCACACGGCCTCATGCACACACAACACAATTTCCATAATTCCCATTCCATTCCAATCATTATAACGTATAAATTCACTCCATAATCATAAAACATAAGAATCTTACCTTTTCTTGAAATTTCACTTTCCTTTCCACAAACGGAGTCCTTTCTCCAAACCACTTATGCCACGTCGAGGAGCGCCTTGAACTTGTCAAGAACTCAAGAAGAAAGAGATTTATGGATCAAAGTTGATGAACTTGCAATTTTTTTTTTTTTTTATTCCATTCGGCCGAATGGCCTTGCTCTCACTTTCTCTTGATTTTTCTTTTTTTTTCTTGAATGTTCCATGCATAATAATCCCTTATATAATTGATCATCACATGTTAGTCACATGATTTAATTAATCATGGACTTGGGATAATAATTTGGCCATGGCCGGCCACCTTTAAATGTTGGGCCTCACTTTTTTTTTTTTTTTTTTTTTTTAGCCCAATTGGTTAAAATTCTTATTTTGTAATTCCGAAACTAATTTTCGAGATTCCAATTTTGCCCTTGGCCTTCCTCCGAATTTCCACACTAATATTTTTCATGCACAACACACACATGCCTTAATTCCAATCAACATATGACCTTATTCTTGCAAATCACAATTATGTCCAAATTTCCCGAATGTGCAACTCGTTTATCTACTGGAATTCTCTATTTCCATATAGTCATACCTCTGAATGCGATCAATAGGTCCCACAACATTTCTCAAAATAGCATAACCTCTAGATATAGACATAATCATAGCCCACTTGAACTAACTCCAAACTTTTTGAAACCAATCACAGTCCTATCACCCATCTGGTGTAACGACCCATTTCGTCGTTACTTTGACTTTCGAGAAATTCGCGACCTTGACCCCTTAAAACATCTTCAGTTCATTAAGCTCCTAAAATAGCTGACTTGATCGGACCAGTCTTGTCAATTGTGTGTAAAATATCGAATTTGGGTGTCACAACTTAACCCGATGAGCCGTGACAGGAGTCTGACCTCTAGCGACCAAACACCCCTAAATACTAATCTGAAACATGCTGAACATCAATAGCCCATAAATTGTGCAAAATCATCTCATAAAGCGGGAACATCCGAAATCTACACAATCTGCATATATATACACAACATGCGAAAGAACAGTGCAAGCCGGCTAGGCTTCTATATATACTGTACATAAAAGAATATAAGCCGACAAAGCTACATCGTCTGACTACTACATACAACTGTCTACAGACCACTACTGGAATAAAGTTGTCGAAAGGACGGGACAGGGCCCCGTCGTACCCATCTATATACATCTCAAAAGAATGGCCTACCAAAATAGACTGCAACTCCGGATCGAATGGAGTGCACTGATCTTTGCTGGATAAGGGTCTTACTAAGCTGGACCACCTACCTGTCTCCCTGTACCTGTGGGCATGAACGCAGCCCCCCGAGCAACAGGGAGTCAGTGCGGATAATGTACTAAATATGAAGGCATAAAGACAACATGTATATATGTATAGAAATCATGAGTAAAATCTGAACTTATAAGCTGGAATGACTATCTGCATGAATCTGTATGAACTAGTATCTGTCTGCCTCTGACTACATATGTATGTCGAAAAACATGGACATGCATATATATATATATATATATATATATATATATATATATATATATATATATATATATCTAGGGGTACACACCTCATTGTCACATCACAGCCACACCTTCACCCACGGCTTGTCAAGTGTGCCTTTCTCATGTATGTACTCCAACATCATAGGCCACACATGGACCACTCATAGGCCACACCTTCACCCCCTGTCAAGCGTGCCTTTCACATGTACAACGTAATATCACAGGTCACACCCTCACCCCCTGTCAAGCGTGCCTTTCACTCATACCCCTGAGAACTGAAAGTGAATGCGTAATACAAGTAAAACTGAACGACAAGATTCTCAAACAATAAAATGATAGTTTGCTTCTCATAGGCCTTACTGAACTCATACTACTAGGACAGGAAATCATAAGATCTGTATATGGGGAAAATACCATAGCCGGGGTACGGGGACATCAAAACTGTATTTCTCTTAGTACTTATAAGAATAGAGTAATATGGAAACTCGCTTACTCGTTTGTTCGTTCATATCATAGGATCATGCCAAAATGAAAGAAAGGGAAAACCTTAACATACTGTGCCGTATATCAAATCGCCCAACTTCTACTTCTTGAACTTGTAAATCTACAATTAAGATAACATAAGCCTTAATTAGGCTACTTGCTTTGCTTACTAATCATCCCCAAGCACGTATAAAGCTTAACGAATCATAGACGACCATCTCCTTTATAAGCTTACAATGATAGCGCCTATATATATATATCCAAATACACGTAAATCCATCCCTAATCACTTCTTTAAAATAGTCTCATGCCGCTACCTTACCCTTCATCAATCTATCACTTCTACAAATACCCTTTCTTTACCTAAAATCACTAAAACTCTTGATTGCAAATTCAAATACAAGGGTAGGAATCATTTACATACCTTGAGGGGTAAAGAATCCTAAGAATCACTTTAACTTCAACTCCCTAAGCTTCCCATTCTTGGAGAAACCCTAGAAACAACCTTCTTCTTCACAAGCTCGGGTTTACTGGGTCCGGCCATCTTCGAAAAATTATTTTAGTACATAAGTTGGTTATGAATATTATTTATGAATATTAGTGGATGGAAATATTGAGAAAGGCTAAGGGCAAGAAGAGAAATTCGCAAAATGGGCCGTGAAAATAATGTGGAAGGTCGGGGACAAAATGGTAATATTGAGAAAAGTCGAGGGGCAAAATGGTAATTTCACAAAGTGTTCAAGAATGTTCTTGAAGGACCAAAGTGTTCAAGAAAAGGGCCAAAGTGTGCCTAGGAAGACAAGTGGTCATCTTTGACCACTTTAGGAAAGTCAAGGAAAAAGAAGAAAAATTAAGAAAAAAGAAGAAAAATCTAGAGAGATGGAGAGAGGGGCATGTGCCCCTCACATGCTTAAGGAGTTATATATATATATATATATGAGTCATCTTTAATACAAGAGTGGAAAGAAAGAAAGAAAGAAAGAAGAGAAAAAAAATGAAGGAGAGGGGCGGCAAAGAGGGGCTGGCGAACCAGCCCCTAAGGTTAATTATGGAGATCATTTTCTTCAAGTTTTCATATTAAATGGAAGGTCCTCTATCATATGGAGTGGTTGTTGGAAGAGAAAAATCATTTGTATTGCAAGGAACATGTTCTAGCCAAGTAAAGGAAGTGAAGGAAAAAGGTATGTATCCAATCTTACTTCATGTTTTATGCATGGTTTGTGGATGTGGTAGAGTGCGGAAATGAATGAACTTATGAAGTTATGCATGTGTTAAGTGTGGCCGTGTATAGGTAGTAGAATATGGAAATGATGAACTAATTTTATTTAGTGTTGATTGATGTTGTTATGAACGTTTTGAGCATGTTGTAGTGTATTGAAATGCATGGGATTCATTGAAATGGTGTTGTGGCCGTGTGTGTTGTGGTGGCCGTGTGTGGTGTGGTGTGTTGTGGTGAAAGACTAATTTACTTGGTATGTTTAGAATGTTGTGTTGTGGATTCTATGTAATGAAAAATGAATGTTTAATGATGCATGTTGGGATTGGAAATGTTATGGGCTGATTTGGAGCCTAATTTGATTTCAATATGGCTTCTTGTTTAATGAGAAATGATGTTGTTAGCATATAGAAGTGTGGATGTAGTTTATGAATTTGAAAGAAGAAATTAAGTTGTTATTGTTTTTGTCGAAATTGTAAAGTATTGGACGAAGTAGTATATTGATTGAATCATGAATTGAATTGTTGGCATGGTTGTTGATATTGTGGCCGAGTTCCATTTCTCGGGTTGTTGTTGATAATTGGCCAAGATGAACTTGGTGGGATGGCGCATTTATAGGGGAAATCTTTGCCGAAATTTCGTGGGCAAGTGTCAATTCAAGATGAAACCTCTAAAGGTTCTAATCACCATTTGGTAAATGTGACCAATATGTAGATTCTGGCGAACTTGGAGCTTGGATTTGGAGTAGCAGAAGGAGCGGAAAGAGGTATGTAAGACTTTATTTCCTTTCTTTGGCATGTCTTAGACGCGTAGGCTTGATTTCGCGTCTCGGGGACTTTCCTAACTCTAGGAATCCGTGACTGAAATTTTCTACTATTCACTCAGTAGAATTGAACCCAAAGTTCATGAATGGTTGAAAGATAGGTCCAAACACTTAGAACTCGCATGATTAGGACCCGATTACCCTAAAACTCTCCTAAGTATTGTCATGGAACGTATTATACGTAAATTATGTACGCCACCTCATTTGATCCGAGGTGGGCCCACTATTCCCGGATTCCCTCTTATTGTTTCATTAAGTTTATTTTCGTACTATAGTCAATGAAGGTTTTTGATCATCCTTCCGACTACAAACAATAACTATTTTAATTAAACCCTTGACCCCAAAGCGGGATTTTCTTCCTAAAAGTTTACAAATGTTTTCTAAAATATTCGTTTTTCTTTAAAAACCAAGTTCTACAATATTGAAAGCCTTAAAGACTAAGACAGCGATTATGGTTCTATGACAATAATGATGATGCTAGAGATGAGAAAAAGTTTGATGACTGTTTTCCTAAGATTCCAAAGTACACGAAATACTGTTTTGTGACCCTATTCTACGTTGTTCATGATGTTGCTTTTCATCGGTAGTCTCGCCTTAAAATACTCATTCCTTCAAGGTGAGACAAAACGATCCCGGTTAATACATAATGTAATCGGAGGTTACCGACCTTACGTCACTCCGATAGACACATGACCTTCCTTGGGCTCTCATGCATGCTATTTATATAATAATGTATATAATATCTAATGTTGATGAATGTTTATGTATACATTGTATTTTGTGGGGAATGGGGAGGGCAACCGTGTCCACCGATTCGGTGGCTTATCATCCGGACGCGGGATGCCGGACGCGGGATTTATGGGAGAGCCGTACGCGGCGTACGTTCCGTGATATATATATATATATATATATATACTATGATATATTTGGGACAACTTTGTTGGGGAGGGGGGGTGGGAGAGCCGATGAACTCGGCGTACGTCTTGCAAGCAAAAAGTACCGTTTTCCGAAAAGTATCTGTTTTCTATGTATAAAAATAAAAACACCGTGTTCAAAAAAAAAAAAGAGAGAAAAGCTAGGCATGCATGGCCTCCGCCCTGAGGGGCACTTACGGTACGTGGTTACTCCTTTATTCTACGATACTGTCTATGTTTCCATATAGTTATTACTCTGCACAGGTTACCGTTTTACTCGTGATATGCTCTACAGCTCTTACTGTGTTGTTACTGTTCATGTCTTACATACTCAGTACATTGCTCGTACTGACCCCTCTTCTTCGGGGGCTGCGTTCATGCCACGCAGGTACACCCAGACGGATCGAAGTCAATATAGAAGATGTTCCAGCGAAGTTGGCAAGCTCCATTTGGCCGGAGTGTAGCCGAGTCAGAGTACACGTGCCAGGAGTCCGATTACAGTTAGAGACTTTGCAGACAGAGTCATGGGTTTTGGGAGTCAGTTTGCATTATGACATGAGTTTTGTATAGCTACATATTTTAATTGATTTAAGAATAAAAAAGTCTTATTATATAAGAGTAATCCTATTAAATACGTTTGCTTTAAAGAAAAAAAAAAAAAAAAATTTCAGTACGTGATAAGAGTCAGAGGGTTCGCTCGGCCCTAGGTAAGGGTCGGGTGCCCATCACACCCTGATCAAGATCGGGGTGTGACAAAGTGGTATCAGAGCGGGTCGGTCCAAGGGTTGTCTGCAAAGTCGTGTCGGTAGAGTCGTTTATGGGTGTGAAGCCGGCCACATTTATAAACAGGAGGCTGCGGGGCATTTAGGAATTGTTGACCTTCTTTCTGTCCTATGATCGTGCGATAGAGCCAAGACATAGGAAATAAGATTCCTTATATCAATCGTCGATTTCCGTAGGCGCCCAGTATCGGCGGAAAAAGGCGAGAAATGATATGGAAGTCAAAAGAGGTGAGACTGGGTAAATATATTTGTTCTGTTACGTGGAGTTAGGCGCCAAACAGGAAATGGTCACATGCAGGCGGAAGGTGAACATCAGGAACTAAAAAGGGCAAAACGGTCATTATAGAAGAAAGGACGTATTACGAAAATGTCTCGGAAGCTGTAAAGTTTTGATTGGCTTCAGACCGGGTAGTAAAGGCCATGTGGAAAAGTGGACGCAAAAATATCAGTGTTAAGGCACCAAATTCCGCCAAAGTTCCGGGGTTAAGCGTGCTCAGGTGGGAGCAATTTCAGGATGGGTGACCCCCTGGGAAGTAAACTAAAAGTTTTACAAAGTAAGATACAAGGGACAAATGAGAAGCTAAGAGTGACCTAAGGAAAACAAGAATATATGGATGGGTGGAGACTTTAAGAGGACGCGTAAGATGAGGTGGATTAGCTCGGAAAAGAAACAGAAAGTGTGTCATAGCCCTAGAACTAGGATAGGCTTGAACAGCGTTGGGACGTATTTTGTGGGATAGTTAGTAGTAATTGAATATATGTGTATGTGAAGGTGTAGGGTATCCCAAATATGATGGTATCGGTAGACATGTGAATCCCGGCAACCGAAGCTACGGTACAAAGGCATTAATTGAGTAAGGGTACCGAAGTTCAAGTGATAGCAAGAGTAAATAGTACAAGTGTTGCCAAGTAAGCTGTTATTATGCCACTGTAGATTGAGATTGGGAATGAGGATATGAGACGAAGTATCAATGGATAATGGTATAGGTGCGCCCCATAAAGGGGGGAAGCAGGTGAGAGAAATGTAAGGATGAGATAGAAATAGTTGATACGGTGGTGTTGGATAGCCTAAAAGATAGTATGAAGGACAACAATAACTATAAAAAAGGGAGCTCCCCCGGGATGCTTATGAGGGCCTGTAGGACTAGTCGAACATTCGAGGACGAATGTTTCAAAAGGGGGAAGGATGTTATATCCCGCATTTTGTACGTCGGAATATTTCAAGACAATTGCGGGAAGTTAAGGGCAAGACCATCTTCGAAAAATTATTTTAGTACATAAGTTGGTTATGAATATTATTTATGAATATTAGTGGATGGAAATATTGAGAAAGGCTAAGGGCAAGAAGAGAAATTCGCAAAATGGGCCGTGAAAATAATGTGGAAGGTCGGGGACAAAATGGTAATATTGAGAAAAGTCGAGGGGCAAAATGGTAATTTCACTACAAGTTCAAGAAAATTCTTGAAGGGCCAAAGTGTGCCTAGGAAGACAAGTGGTCATCTTTGACCACTTTAGGAAAGTCAAGGAAAAAGAAGAAAAATTAAGAAAAAAGAAGAAAAATCTAGAGAGATGGAGAGAGGGGCATGTGCCCCTCACATGCTTAAGGATATATATATATATATATATATGAGTCATCTTTAATACAAGAGTGGAAAGAAAGAAAGAAAGAAAGAAGAGAGAAAAAAAATGAAGGAGAGGGGCGGCAAAGAGGGGGCTGGCCGAACCAGCCCCTAAGGTTAATTATGGAGATCATTTTCTTCAAGTTTTCATATTAAATGGAAGGTCCTCTATCATATGGAGTGGTTGTTGGAAGAGAAAAATCATTTGTATTGCAAGGAACATGTTCTAGCCAAGTAAAGGAAGTGAAGGAAAAAGGTATGTATCCAATCTTACTTCATGTTTTATGCATGGTTTGTGGATGTGGTAGAGTGCGGAAATGAATGAACTTATGAAGTTATGCATGTGTTAAGTGTGGCCGTGTATAGGTAGTAGAATATGGAAATGATGAACTAATTTTATTTAGTGTTGATTGATGTTGTTATGAACGTTTTGAGCATGTTGTAGTGTATTGAAATGCATGGGATTCATTGAAATGGTGTTGTGGCCGTGTGTGTTGTGGTGGCCGTGTGTGGTGTGGTGTGTTGTGGTGAAAGACTAATTTACTTGGTATGTTTAGAATGTTGTGTTGTGGATTCTATGTAATGAAAAATGAATGTTTAATGATGCATGTTGGGATTGGAAATGTTATGGGCTGATTTGGAGCCTAATTTGATTTCAATATGGCTTCTTGTTTAATGAGAAATGATGTTGTTAGCATATAGAAGTGTGGATGTAGTTTATGAATTTGAAAGAAGAAATTAAGTTGTTATTGTTTTTGTCGAAATTGTAAAGTATTGGACGAAGTAGTATATTGATTGAATCATGAATTGAATTGTTGGCATGGTTGTTGATATTGTGGCCGAGTTCCATTCTCGGGTTGTTGTTGATAATTGGCCAAGTTGAACTTGGTGGGATGGCGCATTTACAGGGGAAATGCTGCCGAAATTTCTGTGGGCAAGTGTCAATTCAAGATGAAACCTCTAAAGGTTCTAATCACCATTTGGTAAATGTGACCAATATGTAGATTACGCGAACTTGGAGCTTGGATTTGGAGTAGCAGAAGGAGCGGAAAGAGGTATGTAAGACTTTATTTCCTTTCTTTGGCATGTCTTAGACGCGTAGGCTTGATTTCGCGTCTCGGGGACTTTCCTAACTCTAGGAATCCGTGACTGAAATTTTCTACTATTCACTCAGTAGAATTGAACCCAAAGTTCATGAATGGTTGAAAGATAGGTCCAAACACTTAGAACTCGCATGATTAGGACCCGATTACCCTAAAACTCTCCTAAGTATTGTCATGGAACGTATTATACGTAAATTATGTACGCCACCTCATTTGATCCGAGGTGGGCCCACTATTCCCGGATTCCCTCTTATTGTTTCATTAAGTTTATTTTCGTACTATAGTCAATGAAGGTTTTTGATCATCATTCCGACTACAAACAATAACTATTTTAATTAAACCCTTGACCCCAAAGCGGGATTTTCTTCCTAAAAGTTTACAAATGTTTTCTAAAATATTCATTTTTCTTTAAAAACCAAGTTCTACAATATTGAAAGCCTTAAAGACTAAGACAGCGATTATGGTTCTATGACAATAATGATGATGCTAGAGATGAGAAAAAGTTTGATGATGTTTTCCTAAGATTCCAAAGTACACGAAATAGCTATTTTTTTGTGACCCTATTCTACGTTGTTCATGATGTTGCTTTTCATCGGTAGTCTCGCCTTAAAATACTCATTCCTTCAAGGTGAGACAAAACGATCCCGGTTAATACATAATGTAATCGGAGGTTACCGACCTTACGTCACTCCGATAGACACATGACCTTCCTTGGGCTCTCATGCATGCTATTTATATAATAATGTATATAATATCTAATGTTGATGAATGTTTATGTATACATTGTATTTGTGGGGAATGGGGAGGGCAACTGTGTCCACTGATTCGGTGGCTTATCATCCCGGACGCGGGATGGACGCGGGATTTATGGGAGAGCCGTACGCGGCGTACGTTCCGTGATATATATATATATATATATACTATGATATATTTGGGACAACGTTGGGGAGGGGGGTGGGAGAGCCGATGAACTCGGCGTCTGTACTGCAAGCAAAAAGTACCGTTTTCCGAAAAGTATCTGTTTTCTATGTATAAAAATAAAAACACCGTGTTCAAAAAAAAAGAGAGAAAAGCTAGGCATGCATGGCCTCCGCCCTGAGGGGCACTTACAGGTACAGGTTACTCCTTTATTCTACGATACTGTCTATGTTTCCATATAGTTATTACTCTGCGGGTTACCGTTTTACTCGTGATATGCTCTACAGCTCTTACTGTGTTGTTACTGTTCATGTCTTACATACTCAGTACATTGCTCGTACTGACCCCTCTTCTTCGGGGGCTGCGTTCATGCCGCGCAGGTACACCCAGACGGATCGAAGTCAATATAGAAGATGTTCCAGCGAAGTTGGCAAGCTCCATTTGGCCGGAGTGTAGCCGAGTCGGAGTACACGTGCCGAGAGTCCGATTACGATTAGAGACTTTGTTATACCCCGCGTTTCGAACGACGAAACAGTTTTCCCGCGGTACGGCTACGGTACCGCTCGGACTCTACGATCTTACTGATCTTGGAAGATCAGATAGCTTCAAAGAAACCGACTTCGTGTGATCCGTTTTAAGGGACAAAAATCTCATTTTTTCAGCCAAAAGTCCCAAGAATTCCAAAAAATTAAAGACAAAAAAGAGAGGAGAAAAATTTGAAGTCTTTAACTTTGATCTCAAAAATTTGTTTCTTCATGCCTTCCTACTAAGTTGAAGGCCCTCTTCAACATGGCACAATTGTTGGAACAAGAAAATTACTCTTTGTGGCACTTTCAAGAATTCAAGTAAGTGGGAAAGTTGAAGAAGAAAGGTAAGAATTTCATGTTCTTTGTATGTTATGGAAGGTTATATACGTTATAGTATGTAGAAGTGAAAGAAAAGTATGAAAAATTTTGTGTGTTGAGAGTGAAGGAATGGATGGATATATGAAACTATGCATGTTGTGTGTTGTTGGCCGTGTGGTATAGGGTGAAGGATGGAAATGAATTAAATTTTGTTTAGTATGTTAGTTGTGTTGTTGTGACTCTTATAATGTGAAATGGAAGAAAATGGTTTAAGTTGGCATTGGAATGGAATGTAGAGAAATTTTGTCATTTTAGAATGATTTTATGATATTATGGAAATGAAGTTTTCAAGGTGCAAATTATGATCATGGTTGATGAAATGGGAAGATGGAAATGTGTTATGAATATGTATGTCGAAGATTTGAAGTTTCGGATGAATTATGGTTTTGGTGGAAAATTTTGTATATTTTGTGAATATTTTGTAAGAAAGATATGAAATGATTTCGAATTGTATTAGAGTGATCTTGATTAGTAAATGAATGAGAAGGTTGGTATTAATTTGAAAATGTGAAGTTGGAATGAAAACTATTGCATTATGCTAAGAAGAAGACTAGTTGTGTGTTCTATTGTGATTGTTGAGGTTGTTGATGTTGTTGTTGGGTTGTTGTTGATTGTTTTGGGCCGAGTTGAATCTCGGGGATGCTAGATGTATAGGGGAGATGCTGCCCAAATTTTTGTAAAACAGTATTGGTTAAGGTTGAAAATCGTAAGTCTCATGAATAGTAATTGGTAAATGTGACCATTTGCGCTTTTGGACGAAACGGGATTTGAGATTGGCGATCGTAAAAAGGCAAGAAAGGTATGTAAAGCTCTCCTATTCTTTCCTTTGGCATGTCCTAGATGTGATAGGCTATGATTTGAGCCTCGGGGACGACTCTACTCCTGGAAATTACGTCCAAATTTACCCCTTTTGCATTCAGCAGAATTGAATTGAAAATGTCTTGTTTTACTGGAATAAGCGCTTAAACATCCGTAGTTTGTCCAAACGATATTGGAGGGCCTAGAATCCTATGTATATGACCTTGTAAGGCCTAACGACCATAGTTTGGGGCACGCCGCCTCAATTTGACCGAGGTGGGGCCCACGCATTCGAGACCTCTATGTCGCCCCGTTTGGTGTATTTGCGTGATTTTGAAAAAGAGAACTTTTGACCATTGCTCCGACTATTATAAGATAATTACTTTAACCATTTCATTGAGTTTGATAATACATTTTGACATAAGAACGATTTCAGAAAGTTGTAATTTTTGTACACTAATTCCGATAAATCTGGAACTTGTCTTTACACTTGCCGATGTTAGTAAATGTATTTTGGTTATCGGATTTTGGGAAGATAACTTAATTATTTAATCGCTCATTCGTATGTGTGTTATTGACCGCTGGATACTCGACCGCGGTATGTATGATGCATTGTGGATACTTGACCGCGGTATGTATGATGTTGCCGGATATTACCGCGGTATGTATGATGTTGCAGCTGGATACTTGACCGCGGTATGTATGATGTTACAAGCCACCGGATACTTGACCGCGGTATGTGTGTGTCCTTCGTGGATTCTTAGCCGCGGTGTATGTGTGTGTGATTTGATGAGTGCTCCTAACTACGATAGAGTGCCCTAATATGAATATTCTAATATGAGTATGTAACCCGATATAAATAATGCTTATGAATATTCGATTGTGTGATGTGTTCGGTTTCGAGTGCGTGGTACATGTCCGTCCTCGGTTACCGTGTATGTGGAGCATGATATGCGCGCTCTCCCAGTATCTTTGGGGTACTGTCTGGCTCTCACAAGATGCGCGCGATTCGAGTCTTGTGGTACATGTCGTCTCCCGGCTACCGTGAACGGTTTTGAGGTACTTGTGGTACATGTCCGTCCCCGATTCGGGGTATATGGATTATGATGTGGTGGTTCCGGTTCTCGTGGTACGTGTCCGGTTCCCGGGTACCGCCATGATGTGTTATGATGCCGTCCGATTTCCGGCGTGGTATATGTCCCCGGTACCGTGTGTATGTGGTGATGTGTTGTGGTATGGTGATCACATTTACGTGTCTATGCATGCCTTTGATTTGCACTATTTTTGGCTGAAAGTAAGTGTTTTTGACAATCGATAAAACGTATTTTCTCTGCATACGGCTCCGATTATGATTTGTCGCCTACACTCCCGTGCATACGATTGGCTTATGATCTTGTTACGGTATTACCGGCTTTACATACTCGGTACACATTCGTGTCGGACTTCGTTCTTCGGGGGTTGCGTTTCATGCCGCGTTGTAATCTCCCGATGATTGGCGACCATTACGGAAGATGTTCCGGTGGGTTGCGCTCCACTTGCTCTCTGGGTGTTGCCGCAAGGTCGAGGAGTTTGAGTATGATATGCTACCGGATGGATGTTAGGAGACTTTGCGAGACAGCGTCGTGGGTGTGATTGTACGATCGGTATGCGGCTCGCGTCGGTAAGCAAATATGTCGGTCTGTGTTATGTATTGAGTTTTGTATGATTATAGCTTTGTTCGGTTTGAAGCTACGAAAGAGTATTTACGAAAAAACAAAATTACGTATTTTATCTTATTTAGTTTAAAAAGTTTGGCGTAATCCGCAGATGCGATTATAGAGTCCGAGGGTTCGCTCGGCCTAAGTAAATTCGGGTGCCATCACACCCTAATAAGATCGGTGCGTGACAACTGCGCAACGAAGTCATGGGTTTTGGGAGTCGATTTTGCATTATGACATGAGTTTTGTATAGCTACATATTTTTAATTGATTTACGGACATCGAAAGAGTCTTATTATATAAGAGTAATCCTATTAAATACGTTTGTTTTAAAAGTTTCAAAAAAAAATTCAGTACGTGATAAGAGTCAGAGGGTTCGCTCGGCCCTAGGTAAGGGTCGGGTGCCCATCACACCCTGATCAAGATCGGGGTGTGACAAGAAATAAGACATAAAGTCATGGACCACGTATTTATACTCAGAGAATTAAATGCTTTAGTGGTCCGGTTCGACGAGCGGGTCGACGATCGGTTGACGTGTCGACGGTCCGTCGACGTGCTCGTCGACCTGCACCTATAGAATACAGGGCTGCAGAACCCTGTCGACATCGCACAACGATGGCCCGTCGACAGGTTCGATGACCCATCAATCTTGACTGGTGTTTGCAGATTTTTCTAATTCGGTTCAGGTCGCGTTGATTCGATTCGTTCACTTCTAACCTCGTAGTTCACCAGGAATTCCTGGTGGAACCATTGCACACGGGGTAGGACACTTTCTATCTCCAAAACTCGGGCTCGGGTCTTGATTCCCAAGGCATACCCAATTAGAAAATCATAAGTTCTACCACTATGAAAATGAGGGGTGTAACATTGGGTCACTGGGCCCAGATATACCATTATAGCGACAGTCTTGCTGCCACAGAACTTGTACAGCAACGGTAATGTGCTCTGGTTCCGGTAATTCCTAAAAGACTGCCCCAGCGATGAGGTTGTCGCTGAAGCGGTCTTTGTCGTAGAGACCGCTAGACCACCAGAGCTGTTGACGGGCAGCTATATCCCGATTTAAAGCCCATTTGTTGACTTGACCTAATATTCATTTTCCCAAATCTGTAGCGACCACTACGAGAAAATTCCAAGCCTAGAAACTTAAATGTTGGGAAGGTAAACTCTTTAAACCCCTCATTTCATCCTCCTTTAATTTTCTCTTCCTTCTTGCACCAATTACGATTATGGTAGAGCATTAAATAAAGGTTCTTTCTCAAAATTCTTATGAGACCTTTGGGTAGTTGTAGTAATGAATGACCTAGAATAATTAGTAACTCTAGCATGGCTTCCTCATTGCAAGAATTAGTTTAATAACTAGTTCTAAGCCTAAATCCGTGCTATTTATCAAATGGGTTAATTTGTTAGTTGCTAATAATGTCTTATGTGAATTAGTGAGGTAAATTTGACTTAGGTAAACCTTGTTTTCCATAAAGAGATGAAATAGCAATACTCAAGAATCTAGAATGATTGTTTTAGAAATAACGATTTTACCCCTATGACCCCGATTTCCTAAATTGTTGCTTACTCGAATGTATCCATTGTTGTTAGACCTCTTGGATCTACAAATTCCCTACAAAGATGGAAGATGGAATTCAAGTGGATGTTCGTACACCTGTTCGGCTCTGAGGTAGGTTACGGCTTCCTTCTCTTGGTAGACTCCGATTAGACTTTCATTTACGTATGTTAGATGAAATAGAGAATGCATGTATAGGATCTTGGAGATTGGGATGGATACTTATATTGATAATATATAAGAGGTAGCGGTTATTATGTAACACTAGTATACTATGGGTTCATTATTATCCTATGGTGAGACTTCGATTAGCGAGGCATGTTTTAGGTGATATTGTCAGAGAATGCATGTAAACCTACGGATATGAAGTTTGGGTTGGATATTGCCTTAGGTTGGGCCTTGTTTTGTGATCTGGGGCTAGCCACCCTGTTGTGTTTCTACTTATCTTGTTGTATTGTTGTTGGCTCATTGCTATGTGGAGATAGTAGATTTTGGTGACTAGTATATGTATTGATGATGATATTGTAGCACCTTACTTGTAGCTATTTGTGACGAGGATTGTGATACTATTATGGCTTATTGTGTAACCTTGTATTGATATTATTGGTGTGCCCATTTGTGGTACTGTTGAGATTGATTTGATTATTGACATTAAACTCATACATTGTAGGCATTCTCATCCTTCATGATATCTTTGTTGGTACATTGATGATATACAAGAAAACACTGTTATGAGCTACGCTCAGTTGGATGAGAGTGACATGAGGACTGATGTCCGATGTTTATCTCGATATTGAGGTATGAGTACTGGTAGCGAGTGCCGAGGTCTTTACCAGAATCGTGTGGATTGGTACATGGACTTCGCAGGTCCCCCATGGGTTGTGCTGCCGAGATGTGATGTTCCATCATCGGAGTACATGTGTATCGGTGCATATGCATTGCATCCATATTTCTTACATTATTACATTGCACTGTACCTTTGCTTCTGGTGATAGTCTTATGTTAGTCTTGTGATATAGTTGAGCTATACGGATTCAAATTGTATAAACTGAGACTTGGCACAGTTGGGTTTAGATGCTATAACATAAGTGATGCCTCATGGTGATATAAGTGGAATGTACTGAATCAGATTAAGCCCTAGTTGGGATTAGTTGCTATAATCATAGGCTATGATCCTGGATTGGGAAGCATGGTGCTAGGTGACCTTAATATAAAGTGTATGAATTGCTAGGTTGGATGAGTAATGAATACTAGAATGACGAGAGAAATTTGCTTAAAATACGAGCGAATTATGTAATTGTTATACCCCCTACTTTGTACGTTGGAATATTCTAAGTTGGTTGCGACAAGTTAAGGACAAGGTTATATTTTCTTCCAATTTTGTTAAAAGTACATAAGTTACATATTCATCTTTTTATTGGTATGGAATGTTAACGGTAAATTTGGAATAAGAAAAATTTGGGGTTAAAAGTGAATTATGAAAAGTTAAGCATTTCATGAGAATTTGGGGCTAGAAGTGAAATTTTGGAAAAAGAATATTTCATGAAAATGGCCATATGTGGCCATGTGTGGGGTGTGGGCCATGGGCCACATGGAAGTAATATATAAGTGGCTAAACAATTTGTGCAATTGGATAATTCACGACAACGCGGGAGGCCAACAAGCAAGGCCATATTTTATTTTTCTTGGCACATGAGTTGTTTATGAAATATTTAAAAGTGGAAATAATGAGGAAGGCCAAGGGCATAAAGGGAAAATTCGCAATATGACTCGTGGAAATACGGAAGAAGACGAAGGGCAAATTTGGAAATTGGAAACTAATGGGTTACATGAATTACAAGAACTAGCCCAAAATATCATTGGGCTTGAATTTTTTTTAGAAAATCAAAGGCCCAACCGGCCATGCAAGGGGTCCAAGCCCAAATTGAATTAATTTGGTCAATAAAAGGATGACTAAGTCATCCATATCATAACAAGTTCTAGAGATTTCAAGAGAAGAAGAACAAGAGAAAGAAGAGAAAAAGCTTAAGGCCTTTCGGCCATAGTAAAATTCCAAGGAAAAAAATTGATAAAAATTCTTCAAAAATCATTTCCTACTAAGTAAGAGGTGCACAACAAGGTGGAGTTGTTGTTGAAACAAGAAAGGTTCAAAATCATATAAGTTGCCAAGAGTTAGGCAAGTGAGAAGTTGAAGAAGAAAGGTAAATTCTAATCTTGTTTTATGTGTTATACATGGTTTATATGTGTTGTAGTATGCTAAGATGGATGAAATTCATGAAGGAGAGAAATATAGTACTTGGCCGTGTATATATATATGTGTGTAGGAATCATATTTCAATTATTTTGTTTAGTGTTTGGTTGTTATTGTTGTGGATGATATGTGAAGAAAATGGAAGTTGAATGAATTTTGAGAAGTGTAGTATGTATGTTGGTGTTGGCCGTGAGGTTATGGTGAGGGATGGAGGAGAATGAGTCAATTTTATTTAGTATTTTGCTTGTTGTTATGTTGTGGGTTCTATGTTGCTAATGAATGTCTAGGACCCTTAGTGAAGTTGTAGTAGTGAAGACTTGTTTTAGAAGTTATATGGATGGAATGTAATGTCTTGCATGCATGAAAGATGATATGATTAGTATGATGTTGTTGGAATATAGCTTATGAGGTTGATATTGTTTTCATTAAAGTTAGAAAGTTTTTGGAAGAAGTAGTAAGTTGATTGAGTGTGGAAGTTGTTGGTATTGATGTTGTTGGAATCGTGGTTGATAGTTTGGCGGGTTTGAATTCCCGGATTGTGTATGATGAGAATTTGACTAAATTAAATGTTGAGGATGGTATATTTACGGAGGAAGTGCTGCCGAAATTTCGGTAGCCAAGTGGTTCCTTAAGATTCTAACTCTAAGTATACTAATGAGAGTTTTGGTAAACATGACCAATTCGCAGATTTTGACGAGATTGCAACGTAAATTTGAAGCAGCAAAAGGAGTGGAAAGAGGTATGTAAGGCTTCACCCTTCTTTCTATGGCATGTCTTAGACGTACTAAGGTGGATACGAGCCTCGGGGACCGTTCCTTTTCTCGAAATCCAAGATTGAAATTAATCACTATTCATTCAATGAAATTGAATTCGAATTGCGCAAATTGTTGGAGAAATTTCCTAGACATCTAGAACCTATACAAATAGAACCCGATTACTCTAAGAATCTCATAAGGGACGCCATGAATTATAATACACGTAAATTTGATACGCCGCCTCAATTGGCCCGAGGTGGGCCCCTTTGTTCCGGATTTTCTTTATTGTTCTATTTGACGTATTGTGAAGTAGAATCTAAAGGAAACTTTTGGGTTATTATTCGACTACAAAATAATAGTTGTTTAACTAGTTCATCGATTTCAAGACTTGTTTTCCTTTCTAAAAATTTGTAAATGTTTTCTAAAATATTTACTCTTCTCCAAATCAAAGTTTACAATTTTTGAAAAATCCTTATGACTAAAATGACTACTATGATTCTATGATAGAAATGATGATACGATATGATATGATATATGTATATGAAAAATGTATATGTACATGGGGTGGGGGGTAGGGATACATGGAAATTGGGAAGGGAACTATGTTTCATTGCCACCTGGTCAGCTGGCTTATCATCCCGGACGCGGGATGCCCGGACGCGGGATATATGGGCGAGCCGATATATTCGGTGCTATGTGGGCGAGCCGACGTTGTTCGGTGCTATGCTATGCCATGATATGCTATGACACGCTATGTTATGCCATGATATGCTATGACACGCTATGTTATGCCATGATATGCTATGACACGCTATGTTATGCCATGATATGCTATGACACGCTATGTTATGCCATGATATACTATGATACGCTATGCTATGTCCTAAAATACTATGACACGCTATGCTACGCCATGATGTGCTATGACACGCCATGCTATGATATAATATGATCTCCTATGTTATGGTACGACATGATATCATAAGACAAGGTATGTCACATTACGCTCTCTATTTTTCTATGTCTATGGTAAGAGATATCTTTCTAAGATAAGCACGCATAGTACCCGGCCTGAAAAGGGCCTTCCTATGTACAGGTTGTCTTCTTAATTCATTGTATATCCCCTGAACCTATGACTCGGTGATTCTTACTTATGATTATACTTGCGTCGTTTACTTTCACGCCTTACATACTTGGTACACTATTTGTGCGACGTCCCTTCTTGTGGACGCCGCGTTCATGCCGCGCGAGTCGGCGGGTAGACGGACGGTTTCTAGGAGTTCTATCGGCGGATAGCGGCGCTCCGGTTGCTCCGAGCCACGTCTTTTGGTACTACTCTTGTATATGTATTCGGGCACGATAGTACTCGGCCCTTCCTATGTATATGTATACTATGTTAGAGGCTCGTAGACGACTATGTACGGTAGAAGTTTTGTGTTACGAATGTCCTTGTCGCGGTATAATGTATTGTCAAAGCTTGCTAGTCTATGTACATTATTATGTTACCAATGTATATGTCAAAAAAAAAAATGGTGCAGTTCATATGGCCCACTTAGTAATAAAGGTAATATGATAGACAAGGGGTGTCCGGTACAAGTATCGGGCACTCGTCACGGCCCTAGTTGGGTCGTGACAGAAGTGGTATCAGAGCAGTTCGGTCCTAGGGGTTTGTCTACGAGCCGTGTCCGGAAGAGAGTCTTGTTTATGGGTGTGTAGCGCGCCACACTTATAAGCAGGAGGCTGCAGGGCATTTAGGAAATATGACCTTCTTTGTATTCTAAGATCGTGCGATAGAGCTATGTTACCAGGCTTCCATATTCCTTTCCTGATCCTATGTTATGGTTTCAGTAATGCCGCCAAAGAAGCAAGCGAGGGCAGCCCAGAAGGGCAAGACAGCGGCTGGAAGGAGGGTTGAACGGGAGCTAGAAGAAGGAGAATCTCATAATGAAGCTCCCCCTATACCAGTAGAGCCGGAAAGAGTTCCAGCTCCAGCTCCCGCACCCCCAGTTCCACCGCCAGCAGCTCCAGGTCAGCAGATGGCCGAGGCCATCCAATTATTAACCCAGTTGGTTGCCGCACAGGCTCAGCGGCAAGATACAGATCCGGGAGACAGGGCAGTAAGTGCCAGGGCTCGTGATTTTATTGCCCTCCGACCTCCGGAGTTTTATGGGTCAAAACCAGAGGAAGACCCGCAGAATTTCATAGACGAGATGCTGAGGACACTGAGGATTATACACGCTTCAGATACAGAGTCAGTGGAATTGGCGTCATACAGGTTGCGGGATGTAGCGGTTTTGTGGTATACTAGTTGGATATCTTCGAGGGGAGCAAATGCCCCTCCCCCGGTTTGGCAAGAGTTTACGGAGGCATTTTTACGACACTTCCTACCACCGGAGGTTCGACGAGCTCGCCGAGATGTTCTTAAATCTTAAACGGGGAAGTATGAGTGTTCGAGAATACGGCCTTCGTTTTAATTCGTTAGCTCGGTATGCTCCGGCCATGATAGGCGATAGGGGAGACCACGTACACCGGTTTGTGAGTGGGGCTGGGGCCACATATAATCAAGGAGTGTTTGACGGCTTCACTCCCGGGATGGGATGACTATTACCGTATCCCGGCCCACGCCCAAACCCCGGAGGAACGGCATCGGTCACGAGAGAGGGGACGATATCCGGACGGGAGTTCCGGGGAAAAGGGGTAGGTTTTCGGAGCCGGGAGCGAATATAGAGGGGCGGGCACGGGAGCAATGCGGGTATTCGGCCAATCGGTGGCCGGTGCCCCACCTCGATTTGCGGATGGGGGATTTGACCGCTTTGCTTATTCGGGACCGGATCGGTACCGAGCTTCGGGGTCCCGTACGAGCCGATTCCGGCGGGACGGGGCAACCCCCACTACGGTGTGCTCGGTGTGGCAGACCACACTCCGGGCAATGTTATCGCGAGACGGGTGCATGTTATGCCTGCGGACGGATGGACCATTTGATGCGAGATTGTCCGCTAAGAAATGAAGGAAGTAGAGCGCAGCCCGCCGGGTCAGCAGTGGGTTCGTCACCATCTGTGCGCCCTCCGGGGCAGGCCTCCCAGACTCCCGCAGGTCGTGGTCGAGGCAGAGGAGGGGCATCCAGTTCAGCCGGCCCCCCACACCGCATATATGCATTGGCGGGACGACAGGATCCTGAACCCTCCCCAGATGCTGCTACAGGTACCTTATCAGCATTTTCTATTACATGTATACGTTAAATTGCCCCCGATTCTATTATATTGTCTACCGCTCATGGTATTATTGAATATAGGGGGAATTCGGAAAATTAGGACGAAAAGCAACCATACGTACAGGTAACAGTGAATACTAGAGACTGCGGGGGGTAGAACTGTAAATAAAAGAGAAGACGTGTTACGTGGGCATTTTAAAAACTGCTAAGACTCCGACTTGTTCTATATTATGTGATATAAGCAGTGCGAGGGAGTGGAGGCGAAAATACTAAGACTAAGACGCCGAGATGCATTAAAGTTTCAAGGTTAAGCGTGCTAGGGTGAGAGCAATTTCACGATGGGTGACCCCCTGGGAAATATGCTGAAAATTCCATAAATGTGGGGACAAGAGACGAATGTGAAATTAGGTAGTCCGATGTAAATTAGAGTGTGTGTGGGGTGGTTAGAAACCCTATAAAAGTCAGGTAGGCGGAGACGGACTAGACTAGCAAAAGGGGCGGACACGTTAGACCTGAAATGGACCATGACGATTCAAGAACGAACAAGAGGGATTTGCTAACGCAGAGCCAGCGTTCGGAGTTAAATCAATTGACCTATGACTTGAAGGCAACCTAAGCTCCTAGAATAGATATGTTAAACGATACGTGAGATACCTATGAAAGGGACCCCCCGAAGCATTATACTACACTACAAGGTCAGTTTAACATTCGAGGACGAATGTTCTAAAGGGGGGGAGGATGTTATATCCCGCAATTTGTGCAATTGGATAATTCACGACAACCGCGGGAGGCCAACAAGCAAGGCCATATTTTATTTTTCTTGGCACATGAGTTGTTTATGAAATATTTAAAAGTGGAAATAATGAGGAAGGCCAAGGGCATAAAGGGAAAATTCGCAATATGACTCGTGGAAATACGGAAGAAGACGAAGGGCAAATTTGGAAACTGGAAAATAATGGGTTACATGAATTACAAGAACTAGCCCAAAATATCATTGGGCTTGAATTTTTTTTAGAAAATCAAAGGCCCAACCGGCCATGCAAAGGGGTCCAAGCCCAAATTGAATTAATTTGGTCAATAAAAGGATGACTAAGTCATCCATATCATAACAAGTTCTAGAGATTTCAAGAGAAGAAGAACAAGAGAAAGAAGAGAGAAAAAGCTTAAGGCCTTTCGGCCATAGTAAAATTCAAGGAAAAAAATTGATAAAAATTCTTCAAAAATCATTTCCTACTAAGTAAGAGGTGCACAACAAGGTGGAGTTGTTGTTGAAACAAGAAAGGTTCAAAATCATATAAGTTGCCAAGAGTTAGGCAAGTGAGAAGTTGAAGAAGAAAGGTAAATTCTAATCTTGTTTTATGTGTTATACATGGTTTATATGTGTTGTAGTATGCTAAGATGGATGAAATTCATGAAGGAGAGAAATATAGTACTTGGCCGTGTATATATATATATGTGTGTAGGAATCATATTTCAATTATTTTGTTTAGTGTTTGGTTGTTATTGTTGTGGATGATATGTGAAGAAAATGGAAGTTGAATGAATTTTGAGAAGTGTAGTATGTATGTTGGTGTTGGCCGTGAGGTTATGGTGAGGGATGGAGGAGAATGAGTCAATTTTATTTAGTATTTTGCTTGTTGTTATGTTGTGGGTTCTATGTTGCTAATGAATGTCTAGGACCCTTAGTGAAGTTGTAGTAGTGAAGACTTGTTTTAGAAGTTATATGGATGGAATGTAATGTCTTGCATGCATGAAAGATGATATGATTAGTATGATGTTGTTGGAATATAGCTTATGAGGTTGATATTGTTTTCATTAAAGTTAGAAAGTTTTTGGAAGAAGTAGTAAGTTGATTGAGTGTGGAAGTTGTTGGTATTGATGTTGTTGGAATCGTGGTTGATAGTTTGGCCGGGTTTGAATTCCCGGATTGTGTATGATGAGAATTTGACTAAATTAAATGTTGAGGATGGTATATTTACAGAGGAAGTGCTGCCGAAATTTCGGTAGCCAAGTGGTTCCTTAAGATTCTAACTCTAAGTATACTAATGAGAGTTTTGGTAAACATGACCAATTCGCAGATTTTGACGAGATTGCAACGTAAATTTGAAGCAGCAAAAGGAGTGGAAAGAGGTATGTAAGGCTTCACCCTTCTTTCTATGGCATGTCTTAGACGTACTAAGGTGGATACGAGCCTCGGGGACCGTTCCTTTTTCTCGAAATCCAAGATTGAAATTAATCACTATTCATTCAATGAAATTGAATTCGAATTGCGCAAATTGTTGGAGAAATTTCCTAGACATCTAGAACCTATACAAATAGAACCCGATTACTCTAAGAATCTCATAAGGGACGCCATGAATTATAATACACGTAAATTTGATACGCCGCCTCAATTGGCCCGAGGTGGGCCCCTTTGTTCCCGAATTTTCTTTATTGTTCTATTTGACGTATTGTGAAGTAGAATCTAAAGGAAACTTTTGGGTTATTATTCTGACTACAAAATAATAGTTGTTTAACTAGTTCATCGATTTCAAGACTTGTTTTCCTTTCTAAAAATTTGTAAATGTTTTCTAAAATATTTACTCTTCTCCAAATCAAAGTTTGCAATTTTTGAAAAATCCTTATGACTAAAATGACTACTATGATTCTATGATAGAAATGATGATACGATATGATATGATATATGTATATGAAAAATGTATATGTACATGGGGTGGGGGGTAGGGATACATGGAAATTGGGAAGGAACTATGTTTCATTGCCACTGCCGGTCATTGGCTTATCATCCCGGACGCGGGATGCCGGACGCGGGATATATGGGCGAGCCGATATATTCGGTGCTATGTGGGCGAGCCGACGTTGTTCGGTGCTATGCTATGCCATGATATGCTATGACACGCTATGTTATGCCATGATATGCTATGACACGCTATGTTATGCCATGATATGCTATGACACGCTATGTTATGCCATGATATGCTATGACACGCTATGTTATGCCATGATATACTATGATACGCTATGCTATGTCCTAAAATACTATGACACGCTATGCTACGCCATGATGTGCTATGACACGCCATGCTATGATATAATATGATCTCCTATGTTATGGTACGACATGATATCATAAGACAAGGTATGTCACATTACGCTCTCTATTTTTCTATGTCTATGGTAAGAGATATCTTTCTAAGATAAGCACGCATAGTACCCGGCTACTTGAAAAGGGCCTTCCTATGTACAGGTTGTCTTCTTAATTCATTGTATATCCCCTGAACCTATGACTCGGTGATTCTTACTTATGATTATACTTGCGTCGTTTACTTTCACGCCTTACATACTTGGTACACTATTTGTACTGACGTCCCTTCTTGTGGATTTGCGTTCATGCCGCGCGAGTCGGCGGGTAGACGGACTGGTTTCTAGGAGTTCTATCGGCGGATAGCGGCGCTCCGGTTGCTCGGAGCACGATCTTTTGGTACTACTCTTGTATATGTATTCGGGCACGATAGTACTCGGCCCTTCCTATGTATATGTATCACTATGTTAGAGGCTCGTAGACAGCTATGTACAGTAGAAGTTTTGTGTTCTGAATGTCCTTGTCGCGGTATAATGTATTGTCAAAGCTTGCTAGTCTATGTACATTATTATGTTACCAATGTATATGTCAAAAAAAAAAATGGTGCAGTTCATATGGCCCACTTAGTAATAAAGGTAATATGATAGACAAGGGGTATCCGGTACAAGTATCGGGCACTCGTCATTGGATTGTTTGAAATATTGTGCGGATTGTTGGAAATGTTCTTGAATCGTGTTTGAATGGTTTTGGATTGGTATTTGAATATGCGATCGTTGATGTTAGTTTGAATATATAAAGTTGAATTGAATATGCATGAATGTTGTCGAATTATGTAGAAAGGAGTTATCAATGTTAGAATGCGTTTGGAATTGCTTATGGATATTGTTGATGTGATCGTTGGTATTGTTGTTGGATATTTGGCCGAGTTGAAATCTCGGGGTTGTTGAAGTTATAGGAGAAATGCTGCCAAAATTTTTGTAGACAAAGTGTTAATTTGGAATTGGAATCTTAAGTGTTATGGCTAATGGTTGATACCTAATGACATTATTGTAGATCGTGAGAAGTCGAGACGTAAGTTCGGATTAGCTTAGGAAGCGGCTATGTCAAGCTTACCTTTCCTTCTTTTGGCATGTCTTAGATATGGCTAGGCTATGATACGTTACGATCCTTGGGGGTAATTCTATTCTTAAAGTCCGAGCATGTTTACGATGCTTATTTGCTTCTTGATGTTGGCATCCTTATATGGTCAAGCTATGGTTTATATGTCCTTGTATGATTGGTTTTCAAATGTTGCATAAAAAGTTTTGTTGTCAAAAGAGTTTTGTAACTACGAACGTCCGTAACTTTCACAGACAGAACCGGATGGCTTTGATATGCTTGTAAATGATTCTATAACGTATAATGACTATGACTTTCGTAGGCGGGCCCGGATTGGGTTGACGCTCGTCCGTGGGTCCCGCGACTTTCTTCGGTATAGTTCTGATGGCTTTTGAAAGAATTCAGTATGACTATCTTTCCGACCCCCGAGTATGATTACTTATTTATTGGTTGAGTCTGAAATAAGGACTTTTATGTATGTGATTTTGATACGTGACTATGGTTTCTGAAGTTCGGTTTGAAATGTTCCCGAGTGCTATTCGGAAAAAAAATCTAATTTGACTACTGTTTTGGCTTATAAATGATGGTTCGTTTTGACTATCCTAATAAGTCTTGAAAATGTTTTAAACTGCATATAATTTCTCGCGACTTTGCTCGTGCATTCTGTTGTTACATTTTTCGCCGATTCCCTGGCCGGCTATGTTATTGTACGCACTATGTGTATTCTGAAGTATGATGTGTATTCTGAAGTATGATGTGTATTCCGAAATATGATGTGTCCGGTACGCCGAGCCCCTTTCGGCCGGGTACTGTGTGTATATGCTACGTTATATGTTATATGTATGGATTCTGGAATATGATCAGTTGGAATCATGCGGCCGGTGGGGGCAAACCCAATGGTAGTGGCAAACCGGTGGTGGGGGCAAACCCAATGGTGGGGCAAACCCAATGATGAGGCAAAATTCCACATTGGTTTAGGCAAATCCCACATTGGTTTAGGCAAATCCCACACTGGTTTAGGCAAATCCCACATTGGTTTAGGCAAATCCCACATTGGTTTAGGCGAATCCCACATCGGTTAATGTCAGCTCATATGATAAGTTATGATGTTATGATGTGTTACGGTATGTATATGTATGACCTGTATTTCGGGAGTAAGCATTTTGACATTCTGATTATCCTATTTGTCTTCTGAACCACTTATGTACGATTTGTATGTCAGATGTAAGTACTTGGGTATTCGGGTTATTATGCTCACTTTCTGTACACCCTACTTCGGTTATGACTTCGTTTTCTGTATGCCATGCTTTACATGCTCAAGACATATTCCGCATCGACCCCTTTCTTCAAATGTTTCATGCCGCGTGTGTATATCATGAGTAGTAAGAGGTTCCAATGGATTGGCGAGCTCCATTTCCCCTCGGAGTGTTGCCGAGTCAGAGTGCTTTTGTTATGGTATCTGGAGTTATGGTAGAGACTTTGCAGACAGTGTCGTGTGTATAAGACGTTAGTTTGTAAGCGGCTATGTAAGCCGGTGTATTATTATGCACTATGTTACAGATTTGTTGTGACTACAGATTTTATTTGATTTGAAAAAGAGGAAAGGCATGTTTGTTTTCGAAAAAATTTTCATTATGTACTTATGTCATGTTTTGCGGGCCCAGTATGATTATGAGTATTACGAAAGTCAGCGGGTTCGCTCGGCCCTAGGTAAGGGTCGGGTGCCCATCATGCCCTATCGAAAATTTGGGTGTGACAGTAATGATAATTGACTAGTGACTCTCAAGTATTGTTTCCTATTATATATTATATGATCTATAAGTGAGTGTTAATGTAGTAAGTAAATGAATCCTTAAGGATAAGTCAATGCTAATAAGAACCTTCTAATTGTTGAGGCGAGTGATAGGTGATGTGTGCTGTTGACTTAGTTTTGCCTACTATGCATATTTGTACTATTATCGATATGTATTTCTAACCATTGTTGGCCTATGATGCTTACCAGTACTAGTGTTGTACAGATACCACTCTAGCTACATCACTTTTGGGGTGTAGAGTTTTTCAGGTTTTTGATTGATTGGAGTTTTCTGGAAGATGCACGGTGCCTATCTTGAAGGCTTTCATCATTCTCGTTCCGAGATGGAGGTTGAGCCTTTAGATTTATTGTTGTATTCAGTGTCCAAACCTTAGTCGCTTTTGTAGTGTCACGACCCAACTGGAGGGCCGCGACAGGCACCCGGTGCTAACCCACCCGGGCACCTCTTAACATACTTTCACATTTAGGTGAGCCACATGGCTAAATCATACTTTTCATTCATCAATCATACTAATCCCATTGGGCCACAATACATCTATATCGTCATTAACAACTAGGCCCATATCAATGTTCATAAG
>NW_026726901.1:0-27968 GCF_029784015.1 Lycium ferocissimum
AATCGGGGGCTAGGTAAAGGGAAAACATTATTTGAGTGAGGGAATCGAAGCCAAGTGACGGCGAAAGTGGACGGTATAAGTGCTACAAGGAAAATTTGTCATTATTTTGTTATGGACTAAGGTTGGAGGGTCTAATGTGGTGATAATTGGGAAGGAAAGAGAGTGTGTTAGTGGAAAACAAAGAGAACAAGAATGATTAGGCTTAGCGACGATATAATAAGATTTGGGCCTTGAAAGATATAGGAAGGAATAAATGTACGGCCATACTAGTATGGTTACCATAGGCATGGAAGAATCGATCCGAGAGGGTGATTTAAGAAAGGACGAGATCTATGTGTTAAAAAGGAATAGCATACAGCCGCATTGGATCGTTAAGTAAAGACTGCGTACTCAAACATGGTCCCCGTTAAAGTGTGATGGTGAACAGTAACAGAAAGGAGATGGTCTGAGAAAGACAAGGGTAATGCGTTGGTCCGGTAAATTAGAAAACCCATGATATCGAACAAGGACTCATGAAAAGGTCGAGGAGTTCGATTATAAGGAAAACGGGCTAAAGGATAAAGAACGGGCATAAAGGAAAGAGCAGCTATAAAAGGAACCCTCCCGAAATACTATGGCACCCATAAGGTTAGTTGAACATTCGAGGACGAATGTTCTAAAGGGGGGGGAGGATGTTATAGCCCGTATTTCGTACATTCGGATATTGTGAGGCAATGGTGAAAAGTTAAGGACAAGACTATGTTCTAAAATAATTTTAATGAACGAGTTGGTTATGAATATTATTTATGAATATTATTGGACGGAAATATTAAGAAAGGCTAGGGGCAAGAAGAGAAATTCGCAAAATGGCCGTGGAAATAATGCGGAAGGTCGGGGACAAAATGGTAATATTGAGAAAAGTCGAGGGGCAAAATGGTCATTTCACGAGTAATCAAGAAATCTCTTGGAAAAGGCCATGTGGCCGAAAAGAGGGGAAAAGAGACGAAAGAAAAGGATTAGTCATCTTTTGGAAATTTGAAGAAAATAAAAGAAAAGTCAAGAAAAGAAAAGAAAATTCTAGAGAAAAAAAAAAGAATAAAGGGAGGGGCATGTGCCCCTCACATGCTTGCAAGGTCATATATATAAATATATGGGTCATCTTTTAGTTGAGGAGAGTGGAAGAGAAAGAAAGAACAAACAAAAAAAAAAAAAAAAAAAAGAGAAAGGAGGGGTTCGGCCAAACATGGCCTAGGGAGAGCGAAGGAGAAAAATTATTTTCCTTAGTATTCCAAGCAAATGAAACGTCCTCTCTGACATGGAAGATTCATTGGAACAAGAAAATCATTCATGTGTACAAGTTCATGATCTTAAGCTAAGTGGAATGTTGAAGAGAAAAAGGTAAGAACCAATTTTCTTTTAAGTGTTATGAATGTTTGGTTGAAGAAATGGATGAAACATATGAAAATATGTGTGTTGCATGTTGGCCGAATATATGTGTTATGTTGAAGTGAAGTGATGAATTAATATTATTTAGTAATTTGATTGTTGAGTTATGGATGTTGGTTGTAGCCGTGAATTGTGTTGCATGGATTGGTCGTGGTGTTGTGTTGTGTTGCATGGAAAGAAATGAAAAAAATTTCATGAAATCTTATGTTGTTGGAATGTATAGAGATGGAGGGAAATGCATGAAAATGTGTAGGAAATTGTTGTAACCGAATAGTAGGCGATTTGGTAAGTTAAGGTAAATTGATGTAAATTGACATTTTAGTTGTTGTCATTATGGATCATGTAATGTAGAATGAAGGTTGTTGTTAAAGCTAGCGTACATGAATGACAATGAGACGTATGGTTGTTGTTGAAATAGAAGGTTTCGGATGAAGAAGTGTGTTGATTAAGTTGTTGGAAGATTATGTGAATTGAATTGAATTGAATTGAATTGAATTGAATTGAATTGGATATTGAAGTGTTGCTAGAATAATTGTTGGTATTGTTGATAGTTTGGCCGGTTGAATTCCGGATTGTTGTTGATTTAAAATTGGCCGAGTAGATTCTCGGGGGTGGTATATTTACGGGGAGAATCTTTTTTGAAATTTTAATGAACCATAAGTAAATGTACTTGAAAGGTTAAGACAAGTATATGTTGATGAATCTAACGATAGTGTTGATCTTCTTGAATGTAGACTAACAAGTTGGACGAACAAGCGTAGCTATTAAGGCGCGGCGCGTATGTTAAGGCTCGTCCCTTTTCTTTCCATGGCATGAATCATACATGAAATGTGTTAAATGTTTACATAACGTCCCTATTTTCAAAGATAGGCACAACGGTTCCAAAGAATGATTTTCCTTTCTTAAGGTTTACAAATGTTTTCAAAAATATTCATTTTTCTCCAAAATCTAAGTTTTATGTTTTTGATAGTTTTTACGACTAAAACGACGACTATGGATTTGTGGTGACGATGAAGATGCCCGATATGAAGAAACGTCTATGATGAATATGTTCCTGCCATGAATACGACGATATGAAATATTAAGCTATTTTTGGATAATGACTATTTTAAAGGTTACAAAGTATATGAAATGATATGTTATGACCCTGTTTTATGTTTTCCCGTGATGCTAGCCTTGATTGATAGTCTCGCCTTATAATTGTCCCTTCAAGGTGAGACAAAGCGCCCATGATTATTCCATAAAGTGATCGGAGGTTACCGACCTTACGTCTCAGACGGATACATGACCTTTCTTTGGGCTCTCTGCATGCTTACATGATATATGCACATGATACATGTATAAGTACACGTATATGTATATGTATATGGGGAAGATGGGGAAAAAGGGCGGCGCTATAGGCGCACGACCACGATCGGTTGGAGAATGATATGATATCGTCCCGGACGCGGGATGCCCGGACGCGGGACAAGTGGTTAAATGGATCGGAGCCGACGCCTCGGCAATATGGTATGTTCTATTTTCTTTATATATGAAAATGAGATATTTTCAAGAAAGAATACGTACATGTATATACAAATGGATCGGGCTGCACGTTCCGCAGCATTAAGCATGCATGATTCCGCCTTAAGAGGCACTCATACCTACAGGTTACAGCTTCATACATGACATGCTCCATATGTACAGTATACTCTCTTACATGACATGCTCTACTTTTCATACCATGTTACTGTTCATGCCTTACATACTCAGTACATTGCTCGACCCCACCAACGGACCCTTCTTCGGGGGCTGCGTTTCATGCGCGCGGTACCCGGACGGACGAAGCCGGGCAGATGATGTCCCAGCGAAGTTGGCAACTCCAATCATTCTGGAGTGTCGCCGAGTCGGCGTGCTATGCTACGATGATTTGTTCAGAGTTAGAGACTTTGCAGACATAGTCGTGGGTTCGGGAGTCAATCTGTGCTATGATACAAGTTTTGTACAGTTACATATTTTATTTGATTTAAAAGCAGCAAAGGAATTTTTGACAATCCTATTATGTATACTTGACGTAGAGATTCAAAAAAAAAAAAAAAATTTGGTACGTAGTAAGAGTCAGTGGGTTCGCTCGGCTCCGGTTACGGGGTCGGGTGCCCATCACACCCTAGTGAGATCGGGGTGTGACATGAATCAATTAGACGTACTCCAAGATTAGCTAATTGGTGGAGTTCATGAATCATTTCTCTCTTCTCCGAGGGTACTCCACATAAGCTACCCATTGATCAGCGGCTAAGCGCATCGGCTACTACATTTGCCTTTCCGGGGTGGTATAAAATATTCACATCATAATCTTTTAATAATTCTAACCACCGCCTTTGTCGCAGATTCAACTCCTTCTGTTTGAAAAGATATTGAAGACTCTTATGATTTGTATAGATATCAACGTGCATGCCATACAAATAATGTCTCCACATTTTTAATGCATGAATAACTGCAGCCAATTCAAGATCATGGGTTGGGTAGTTCTTTTCATGTTTCCGCAGCTGTCTCGAAGCATAAGCAATGACTTTACTGTGCTGCATTAAGACACATCCTAACCCCAATGCCAGAAGCGTCACAATACACAACATAGCCATCCGGCCCTTCTGGAAGTTTTAAGACTGGAGCTGAGGTTAATTTGTCCTTCAACTCTTGGAAGCTACGCTCACAAGCATCATTCCACTGAAATTTAGCTGACTTCTAGGTTAGCTTCATCAACGGGGCTGAAATGGATGAAAAGCCCTCTACGAATCTTCTATAATAACCTGCCAATCCCAAAAAACTATGGACTTCTATAGGCGTCGTAGGCCTTGGCCAAGTCTTCACAGCCTCAATTTTCTGAGTGTCAACTCTAATGCCATCGTCTGAAATAACATGCCCTAAGAATGTCACAGAATTCAGCCAAAACTCGCACTTTGAAAATTTTGCATACAACTCCCGAGTTCGAAGAATTTCAAGAACAATACGTAAATGATCTGCATGTTTTGATTCTGTGCGAGAATACACCAGAATATCATCAATGAATACTATTACGAATAGATCCAAGAGAGGCCTGAATACATTATTCATCAAGTTCATGAACACTGCCGGGGCATTAGTTAGCCCAAACGACATCACTTGGAACTCATAATGGCCATATCTCATTCAGAAGGCTGTCTTGGGAATATCTTCTTCTTTAACTCTCACTTGATGATAACTCGATCTCAGGTCTATTTTGGAAAACCACTTGGCACCCTGTAGCTGATCAAATAAATCATCAGTTCTCGGAAGAGGGTATTGATTCTTTATGATCACCTTGTTCAGCTGTCTATAGTCAATACACATTCGTAGGGAGACATCTTTCTTTCTCACAAATAAGACTGGTGCTCCCCACGGTGATGAAGCAACGATGAACCCTTTCTCAGCAAATCTTTCAAGCATAGTTGTGCCTTTAGCTCTTTTAATTCGCCGGAGCCACTCGGTAAGGAGGGATAGAAATGGGCTTGGTATCCGGCAACACGTCGATAGCGGACTCGATTTCTCTTTCTGGAGGAAGGCCTGGAAGTTCATCTGGAAATACATTCGGGAATTCATTCACTACCGGAACGGATTGGAAAACTGGTGGCTCTGCTTCCGTATCATGAACTTGGACTAGGTGATAAATATAGCCCTTGGTTATCATTTTCCTTGCCTTAAGGTAGGAAATAAACCTACCCCTTAGAGTCGCCGTATTACCTTTCCATTCAAGCACGGGCTCTCCCGGAAATTGAAATCTAACTAATTTCATTTGGCAATCAACATTAGCATAACATGAGGCCAACCAATCCATACCCATAATCACATCAAAATCTACCATTTCTAACTCAATTAGATCAGCTCTATTCTGGCGGCCGCATATCACGACTATACAATCTTTGTACACTTGTCTAGCTATCAAGTGATCACCAACCAGAGTAGATACTTCAAAAGGTTTGATTGGCTCGGGTTTCACCCCAATACGATTAGCAACATATGGAGTAATATAAGATAACGTAGATCCCGGATCTATCAATGCATACACATCATGAGAAAACACAGACAATGTACCTGTAACCACATCTAGGGAGGACTCGAGATCCTGTCGTCCGGCCAAAGCATACAAGCGGGGCTGAGTGGCAACTGAAGTAGCTACTCCCCCTCAGCCTCTACCTCGGCTGCTGGAATCTGGGGAGTCTGCCCTGTCCGATGCACTGATGAAGAACCAGCCGCGGATCCTGTGGGCTGGACCCCAACTCTGCCACTCATCGACGGGCAATCTCTCATCATTTTCCCTACCTGACCACAAGCGTGTGCATCCGAACCCCGGCGGCACCGTCTGAATGTAATCTACCGCACCGATCGCATCGCGGCACGGAGGTCTCTCCTCCGGCTATAGTCTCCCCCAACGCGTGAGCCCGAGGCGCTCGAACTCCGGCCCTGGCCCCGAACGGAAAGAGCGGTCAAATTCGGCTCAGAATCGGGGGGGAGGGTGCACTGTCACCGATCCGGCTCGAGTTTCGGAATGTGTGTACGCGCTTTCGATCCCCTCTATAATCACCTTTCCGGCCCAAGATGCGGCCCTTTTGCTTTGCCCTCTATGAACATCACGATCACCCCTTTGCGGAGGTTGTTGTCCCTCTAGTACTAGCTGAACGATCACTTGGGCCCACACTTTGCCATTATGCCTGGGCGGCAACCAACTGTGTCAATAAATGAATGGCCTCGGTCACTTGTTGACCCGAAGTAGCTGGTGGAGGAACTGGAGGCATAGGAGCTGGAGCTAAATGTTATATCCCGTATTTCATGCATTCGGATAATTCGAGAAAGTCGTGGCAAGCTAAGGACAAGATCATTTTCAAGAATTATTTTAATGTACGAGTTGTTAGGAATATTATTTATGAACATTAGTGGTATGGAAATATTGAGAAAGGCCAGGGGTAAAAAGAGAAATTTGCAAAATGGCCAATGGAAATAATGTGAAAGGTTGGGGGCAAAATGGTAATTTCACATGGTGTTCAAGAAGCTCCAAAAGGGGCCATATTGGCCATGTGAAGAAGAAAAAAAGAAAAAGAAGAATGAAAAAGGATGACCAAACTAAGTCATCCTAAAAGGATGAAAATTCTAGAAAAAGAAAAAGGAAAGAAAATTCTAGAAAAAAAAAGAGGGGGGAAAAGGAAAGAAAAATCTAGAGAAATTTGAAATAAAAATGAGGCATGTGCATGGTCATGTGACACACACATATATATATATAAGAGAGGGGTATTCATATTTGAAGAAGGAGAGAAAGAAAGCAAGAAAGAAACAAAGACAAAAAAAAAAAAAAGAGAAAGAGAAGGCTATACCATTCGGCCAAGAGGCCAAAATCCAAGGCCAAGAATTTTGGTCCCAAAAATTATTTTCTTGTGGTATTCCTACCAATTCAAGGGTCCTCTACAACGTGGCATAATTGTTTCGGAAGATAAGTCATCCGTTTCGTTGTTTCCGTATTCTAGTCAAGTGAAGAAGTCGAAGAAGAAAGGTAAGAATTTCATATTCTTTATATGTTATGGAAGGTTATATATGTTATAGTATGTAGAAGTGAATGAAAAGTATGAAAATTTTGTGTGTTGTGGATGTGTGTGTGTTGGCCGTGTATTGCATGGAAGGAGGAGGAACATGAATTAAATTATTTATTATGTCAATTGTATTGTTGTAGCCTTGTGATGTAAATGGAAGGTTAATAGTTCTAGTTGGCATGAGAAAATTGTGGTTAAGTGGTTGTTGGAAAGTGTGTGATTTTATTATAAATTATGTAATTATGAGCAAGAAGTTGTTAGGGTGCAAATTATGATTATTGTTGGTGAAATTGGAAGATGAAAATATGTTATGAATACGTATGTTGAGGACTAGAAGTTTCGGAGGAATTATGGTCTTGGTGGAAAATTTGTATATTTTGTATATCTTGTGAATATTTTATGGAAATGATAGGAAATGATTTAGAATTGTATTGGAATGATTTTGATTAGTAAATGAATATGAGAATGTTGGTATTGAGTTGGGAATATGAAGTTAGAATGGAAGCTATTGCACTATGTTGGAAAGAAGACTAGTTATGCTATATTGTGTTTCGTAATGATTGTTTGTGTTGTTGGGTTGTTGTTGTTGATATATTGGGCCGAGCTAAGTCTCGGGATGCTATATGTATAGGGGAAATGCTTTTGCCGAAATTTCGGTAGACAAACATGAATTTAAGTTGAACTCTTGGAAGCTACAACTCACAATTGGTAAACATGACCATTTGTAGATTTTGGAGAAAACGGGATTCGAATTTGGAGAAGCTTAAGAAGCGGAAAAGGTATGTAAGGCTTACCCTTTCTTTCTCTTGGCATGTCCTAGATATACTAGGCTTGAATTTGGACCTCGGGGACAACTCTACTCTTCGGAATCCACGTCGAAATTGCCCTTTTCTTTCGGTGGAATTGAACCAATTATGTTGCTAATGGTTGGAAAAGTTATCTAAATACCTAGAGCTTGAACAAATGGGACCCGACTACCTTAAAACTATCATGAATAATATTATGAAGTGTAAAATACGTAAATGGTGTCCGCCACCCCATTTGACCCGAGGTGGGCCCACAATCCCCGAGACCTAATTGTACTATTCTATTTGCCTTATTTCTGTAAGTTAATTAAGGAAACTTTTGACTATTGTTCCGAATTTGATATAAGTATCTGGTAACTCAGATATGAGCATTCCGGTTCGACCATTCTGATATAAATGCTTCGGTACGGACGATCTGATTTGAATATTTTGGTATAAGCATTCCGATGTAAATACTCGCTTTAAGTATTCGATATAAGTATTCAAAATAAATATGTATATGTTACGACATCGGTATTCGATCTAAGTATTTTGGTATAACATTGGATATGATGTTGATATAAGTATTCGTACGATATAAGTGCTATGTGTGTACTTGGATATGAGTCGTACGATCAAGTATTTTAATATGAGTATGCTCTATAAGCGTTAATGTTCTTCATGTACGATCTCGGATCGCTTAAAAGTCCGAAGAGGTTTACGCATTCCAAACGCTCATAACTTTCCGATACTAACTCGGAAGAACCGAAATTCGTTTCCGAGCCTTCGAATGTTGGTAAGTGTACGTATTCATCGAGTACGGATTTATATGCACATGGTTTCTCACGACTACGCTCGCGCATGGCTCAATGTATCTTTCTTGAGTCCGGGCCGGGGCATGTTATGTTCTCGTGCGTACTCCACGGTATGATTCGATTCAGAGTCCGGGCCGGGACATGATCTCGTGCGCGCTTCTGCATTATTCACCGAGTCCCTCGTACTTGCGGGCGGGGACACGTTATCCGTATGTATTTATGATTTGATGGTACGGGGATGGCGGCCGGGATGGCACGATGATTATTCACGAGACCGCGATGGGGGGCGGGACACGTTATGTATATTTGATACATGATTCTGACATGCATGATTCCATATTACCGAGTCCCTCATCAGAGGGCCGGGACACGTTATATACACATGCGATCTATGATTTTGACATGCATTGATGAGTCTATGTAAAAGGAGTCCCTCACGGGAGGGCGGGACACGTTACACGCATATAAGATATGTTACTTTGGCATATGGTGATTACATTCGCCGCGTCCCTTCGTAAAGGGGCCGGGTTATGTATCCTGTGTAAATTCTATATGATTTGATATTCATAATCTAATACGTATAAAAGTAAGCATTTTGGAATTACGTACGCTCGGTATTCCGTCCGCATTTATATGACCTCGAGAAATACGAATATTACGTCGGTTCGTATATGTCGGTATAAGAAGTCACGAGCTACGCATTACGTACGTGTTACATCCGATATATGTCATCCTGCGAGCCTTACGTACGTTTGCGTACTTCGTCCGATATATGCCAATATCCGAGCATTTTGTACGTTGTATTTCGTCCGTTATATGACATCGTACGAGAACGTACGTACGTTCGCACTTCGTCGACTTGTGACATCCCGGTGCACTCGTAATTTACGCACCTCTTCGGACATGCGATACGTAATTGTAAAATAAGCATTTTAGTACTTCTTTGACTTATTTACCTTTCGGTACCTTACGGTATATGGGACGGTATGTACGGTTGGTGTACGAGAAATAGGCGTACGGCATTTTGACTAATGTAGTTATCTTTTAGTCTGATTGTTTCGGTCATGGTTACATTTTTTCTTTGTATTGCATGCCTTACATGCTCGGTACATTTTCCGTGCGACCCCCTTTCTTCGGGGGCGTTTCATGCCACGCGCAGGTACTCCCGGATAGTGAAGTTATTATAGAAGGTGTTCCGGCGGAGATGGCAAGCTCCGTTTCTCGGAGCTCTTTATTAAGTCGAGTTTGTTGTTATGATTTCCGGATGTATGTTAGAGACTTTGCAGACAGCGTCGTGGGTGTTGGTTGTCAGTTTGTAAGCGGCCCCATCAGCCGATACGTTATATGTGTTGGTTCTATTTGACTACAGAGTTTATGTAATTTGAAAGGAACGAAAATAATTATTCCTGAAAGTTGTATTTTGCATTTTATCTTTGTTAGGAAAAAAAAATTTATGTGCGTAATAAAAGTCTGTGGGTTCGCTCGGCTCCGGATGTGGGGTCGGGTGCCCATCACACCCTAGTAAGGTCGGGGTGTGACAAAGTGGTATCAGAGCGAGGTCTGTCCGTGGGGTTGTACGCAAAGTCTTGTCCGGTAGAGTCTTGTTTATGATGTGAAGCGCGCCACATTTATAAACGAGGAGGCTACGAGGCATCTAGGAATTGTTGACCTTCTTTGTCATAGATCGTGCGATAGAGCCAAGTCATAGGAGAATGAAATAAGAAATTCCATACGTAAGCCTTACATACGACGGAAGGAGGTAAGTGTGGATATATTTGACCAGCTACCCGAGACCGGCAGTTCCGGATGGCAAGAATGTGATATGAAGTTATATACTCTGTAAGGTATTGATGGCATTCGCGGTGTACAGATTTCGGATAATAAGAATTTGCGAAGGTGATATGGAAGATTGAAAAGGGCAAAACGGTAATTGCACAAGAAAGGACGTGTTACGAAAATGCCTCAGAATACGTGAAACTTTGGCTGGCTCAGATTATGTAGTAAAGGGCATATGAGGAAGTGGACGCGATTATATCGGCATTAAGGCACCAAATCCCACCAAAGTTTCGGGGTTAAGCGTGCTCGGTGGGAGCAATTTCATGATGGGTGACCCACAGGAAGTATGCCAAAATTTTCACAAATGTTGATCAAGAAACAAATGGGAAAACGAAGTTACAAGATGGTTGGAGACTATAAAGGAGCCACCTAGCACGCAACGAGTTGGAATAGAGAAGGGACGGAAAGAACGCTATGGCTTTGGAATTAGGATAGGCTTGAACTACGTTTGGAAGCATTTTGTGGATTAGTTGATAATAATTATGTATATACCTATGAATGCGTATGATGCCCCATTGTGATTGAATTCGTGGACACGTGTGTCCCAACGTGAAGACTGTTGGCGTGCAAGGAGCCCGCTTAGACTAAAAAGGGGGGGGGGGGAGAATATATCATGTCGGACTTAACAAGAATGAGTATGAAGGAAAAAGGACAATTATAAGAGGGATCCTCCGGAGTATTATTCTACCCCATGAGATCAGTTGAATATTCGAGGACGAATGTTCTAAAGGGGGGGAGGATGTTATATCCCGTATTTCATGCATTCGGATAATTCGAGAAAGTCGTGGCAAGCTAAGGACAAGATCATTTTCAAGAATTATTTTAATGTACGAGTTGTTAGTAATATTATTTATGAACATTGGTGGTATGGAAATATTGAGAAAGGCCAGGGGTAAAAAGAAAAATTTGCAAAATGGCCAATGGAAATAATGTGGAAAGTTGGGGGCAAAATGGTAATTTCACATGGTGTTGAGAAAAGGGGCCATATTGGCCGATGTGAAGAAAAAAAAAAAGAAGAATGAAAAAGGATGACCAAACTAAGTCATCCAAAGGATGAAAATTCTAGAAAAAGAAAAAGGAAAGAAAATTCTAGAAAACAAAAGATGACAAAGGAAAGAAAAATCTAGAGAAATTTGAAATAAAAATGAGGCATGTGCATGGTCATGTGACACACACACACACATATATATATATATATATATATATATATAGAGAGGGGTATTCATATTTGAAGAAGGAGAGAAAGAAAGCAAGAAAGAAACAAAGACAAAAAAAAAAAAAAAAAAAAAAAAGAAAAGAGAAAGGAAGGCTATACCATTCGGCCAAGAGGCCAAAATCCAAGGCCAAGAATTTTGATCCCAAAAATTATTTTCTTGTGGTATTCCTACCAATTCAAGGGTCCTCTACAACGTGGCATAATTGTTTCGGAAGATAAGTCATCCGTTTCGTCGTTTCCGTATTCTAGTCAAGTGAAGAAGTCGAAGAAGAAAGGTAAGAATTTCATGTTCTTTATATGTTATGGAAGGTTATATATGTTATAGTATGTAGAAGTGAATGAAAAGTATGAAAATTTTGTGTGTTGTGGATGTGTGTGTGTTGGCCGTGTATTGCATGGAAGGAGGAGGAACATGAATTAAATTATTTATTATGTCAATTGTATTGTTGTAGCCTAGTGATGTAAATGGAAGGTTAATAGTTCTAGTTGGCATGAGAAAATTGTGGTTAAGTGGTTGTTGGAAAGTGTGTGATTTTATTATAAATTATGTAATTAGGAGCAAGAAGTTGTTAGGGTGCAAATTATGATTATTGTTGGTGAAATTGGAAGATGAAAATATGTTATGAATACGTATGTTGAGGACTAGAAGTTTCGAAGGAATTATGGTCTTGGTGGAAAATTTGTATATTTTGTATATCTTGTGAATATTTTATGGAAATGATAGGAAATGATTTAGAATTGTATTGGAATGATTTTGATTAGTAAATGAATATGAGAATGTTGGTATTGAGTTGGGAATATGAAGTTAGAATGGAAGCTATTGCACTATGTTGGAAAGAAGACTAGTTATGCTATATTGTGTTTCGTAATGATTGTTTGTGTTGTTGGGTTGTTGTTGTTGATATATTGGGCCGAGCTAAGTCTCGGGGATGCTATATGTATAGGGGAAATCTTGCCGAAATTTCGGTAGACAAACATGAATTTAAGTTGAACTCTTGGAAGCTACAACTCACAATTGGTAAACATGACCATTTGTAGATTTTGGAGAAAACGGGATTCGAATTTGGAGAAGCTTAAGAAGCGGAAAAGGTATGTAAGGCTTACCCTTTCTTTTTCTTGGCATGTCCTAGATATACTAGGCTTGAATTTGGACCTCGGGGACAACTCTACTCTTCGGAATCCACGTCCGAAATTGCCCTTTTTCTTTCAGTGGAATTGAACCAGTTATGTTGCTAAGGGTTGGAAAAGTTATCTAAATACCTAGAGCTTGAACAAATGGGACCCGACTACCTTAAAACTATCATGAATATTATTATGAAGTGTAAAATACGTAAATGGTGTCCGCCACCCCATTTGACCCGAGGTGGGCCCACAATCCCCTAGACCTAATTGTACTGTTCTATTTGCCTTATTTCTGTAAGTTAATTAAGGAAACTTTTGACTATTGTTCCGAATTTGATATAAGTATTTGGTAACTCGGATATGAGCATTAGGTTCGACCATTCGATATAAATGCTTCGGTACGGATGATCGATTTGAATATTTTGGTATAAGCATTCGATGTAAATACCGCTTTAAGTATTCGATATAAGTATTCAAAATAAATATTCTAATGTATATGTTCGACATCGGTATTCGATCTAAGTATTTTGGTATAAGCATTACGATATGATAACTCCGATATAAGTACTCGGTGCGAGCGTCGATATAAGTATTCTGTTGTGTACTTGGATATGAGTCGTCGATCAAGTATTTTAATATGAATATGCTCTATAAGCGTTAATGTTCTTCATGTACGATCTCGGATCGCTTAAACGATCCGAAGAGAGTTTACGCATTCCAAACGCTCATAACTTTCCGATACTAACTCGGAAGAACCCGAAACTCGTTTCCGAGCCTTCGAATGTTGGTAAGTGTACGTATTCATCGAGTCTGGATTTATATGCACATGGTTTCTCACGACTCTGCTCGCGCATGGCTCAATGTATCTTTCACGAGTCCGGGCCGGGGCATGTTATGTTCTCGTGCGTACTACGGTATGATTCGATTCACGAGTCCGGGCCGGGACATGATCTCGTGCGCGCTTCCTGCATTATTCACCGAGTCCCTCGTACTTGCGGGCCGGGACACGTTATCGTATGTATTTATGATTTGATGGTACGGGGATGGCGGCCGGGATGGCACATGATGATTATTCACCGAGACCCCGGGGGGCGGGACACGTTATGTATATTTGATACATGATTCGACATGCATGATTCCATATTACCGAGTCCCCTAACAAGGGCGGGACACGTTATATGCACATATGATCTATGATTTTGACATGCATTGATGAGTCTATCACCGAGTCCCTCACGGGAGGGCGGGACACGTTACACGCATATAAGATATGTTACTTAGGCATATGGTGATTCGTTCGTCGCGTCCCTTCGTAAAGGGGCGGGACACGTATATCTGTGTAAATTCTATATGATTATGATATTCATAATCTAATGTGTAGGAAAGTAAGCATTTTGGAATTACGTACGCTCGGTATTCCGTCCGCTATATGACCTCGTACGAATATTACGTCGTTACGTATATGTCCGGTATAAGAAGTCATTAACGTACGTGCATTACGTATTCGTCCGATATATGTCATCCTGCGAGCCTTTTGTACGTTACGTATTTCGTCCGATATATGCCAATATACGAGCATTTTGTACGTTACGTATTTCGTCCGTTATATGACATCATACGAGCATTTTGTACGTTACGCACTCCGTCGACGTGTGACATCAGGTGCGCTCTGTAATTTACGCACCTCTTCGGACATGCGATATGTAATTGCTAAATAAGCATTTTAGTACTTAGATGACTTATTTATTCTACATACTCCTTCGTATATGGGACGGGTATGTCGGTTGGTGTACGAAAAATAGGCGTACGGCATTTTGACTAATGTAGTTATCTTTTAGTCTGATTGTTTCGGTCATGGATTGTTTCTTTGTATTGCATGCCTTACATACTCGGTACATTTAAATCTTGACCCCTGTCTTCGGGGGGCTGCGTTTCATGCCGCGCGGTACTCCCGGATAATTTGAAGTTATTATAGAAGGTGTTCCGGCGGAGATGGCAAGCTCCGTTCTCTCGGAGAATTTGCCAAGTCGAGTTTGTTGTTATGATTTCCGGATGTATGTTAGAGACTTTCTTGTGACGGCGTCGTGGGTGTTGGTTGTCGGTTTGTAAGCGGCCCCATCAGCCGATACGTTATATGTGTTGGTTCTGTTTGACTAAAGAGTTTATGTAATTTGAAAGCAACGAAAATAATTATTCCAGAAAGTTGTATTTTGCATTTTATCTTTGTTAGGAAAAAAAAAATTATGTGCGTAATAAAAGTCTGTGGGTTCGCTCGGCTCCGGATGTGGGGTCGGGTTCCCATCACACCCTAGTAAGGTCGGGGTGTGACACTGAAGCCCCTTCTTGTGCTTCCGCAATAGGCGGAGTAGTGGAGGCATTAGATAGAGCCTCATGGTGTGATTCACCCTCATCCACATTCATTGGCGGCTCTCTTTCTGCCCGCCTTTTCATCGTAGTCTTGCCCTTCTGGGCGGCTTTAGCTTTCCCTTTTGGTGGAATCTCTGAAATCACAACACACTATTAGGGAGGATAAAATCTTATAGCACAGCTTTCTTTGCACGATCTCATAAGAAGAAAGATGGTCATTTTTCCTAAATGCCCTGTAGCTTCTTGTTTATTAGCGTGGCACGTAACACACCATAAACAAGACTCTACTAGACACGTCTCGTAGACACTTCCTAGGATTGAAGCTTGCTCGATACCATACTGTCACGACCCGGGCTACGGGCCATGACGGGTATCCGGGGCTAACCACCGAACACCGCTCATTCTGTTACTTATCTGCTCTTATTCATAATAGATATACTCATAATCGTAGAAAACTATCATCATTTGAAACATATTTACTTTTATAAACATAAGCCCTTCAGCTATCAAAATAGTATATATATATGCATATACATGAAGACTATGGGACCATACTACCCACACTGCGTATCTACGAGCCTCTACTAGAGTACAAGACATATGGATGGGACAGGACCCCATCGTGCCCAAAAATATATATATACACATATATACCAAAAGAATAATCAATGACACCTCCAAAAAAGTGGAGTGCTCTCAATCAACTAGTGGCTCCTATGAGTCTGGATCACCTCCCTGACTACTTGTGGGCATGAACACAGCGTCCAAAGAAAACGGATGTCAGTACGAATATTGTACTGAGTATGTAAGGCATAAACAATAATAAGGCATCAATGAAATGAGGAGACATCAATTAAGGAGCAATCTGTAACTGACTGAATCATAACAGAAATAATGCATGCTGGCTTACTATCATAATCCTCATCATGTCATGTATGTATAAATGTATAAGCTGCCCGACCATATAGGTACGGTGTGATAATCAATAACATTGCTTTGCGTCCGGGCCTCCGCGTCCGGGGTACCATCTCATGCCGCCCACTAGTGGTGTCTGCCCATGCCATCTGGCCATAGTGTATAGCTGCCCGCCTTGGCGGTGACTGCCCGGCCTTATAGGCGCGGTGTAATATCATCATATGCTCATCATTGTATGCTCATCATAATATACTCATCATCATACATGTATAGAGACTCATAGATAATCATACTTTATCGGGGTGACATAAGGTCGTGGACCCTCGATTTCATTATGGAGCATTCATAAGCATTCTGCCTCACCTTGAAGGAACGAGCATAAGGTGAGTGTATACAATGATCAACACCAATAGATTATAAATATCGTCATTAGCTTTATAGGAACATCATATCATGGCTCTAGAGTCTTTGGACTTTAGCTTATCATCATCATTATCGTACTCATATCGTATCTCTTATCTCATATAGCTATTCATGAACGAGGACTCTTAACTTTCTTGAAGATAGGAAATTCATAAGGAAGGAGGAAATTCATGCCATAAGATTCATGCCTCAGAAAGAAAGGATTAGCCTCACATACCTTTGTCGTTTAACTATTCTATTGCTTGCCCGTTCTCCTTTGATGCACTCGTTTATACCTTCAAGGGAATTCGTATCGACATTATCTAAAAAATCATAAGAACGTTCGTACTAAAGCTAGAGAAAATTGGGCAACATTTCCTTTGTTTATACGACTTCCTGCATATTCCATATCAACTCCCAACATTCATAATATCAATCACAATATCATATCAACAATCGCCATTCATTTACATTATTCGCATTTCACAATTTCACTCCAAATTCTCCATAATCATGACCAAAGTCCATTATCACGTTCTTTCTCATACAACACTTTTTCCATGTTCTAAATGTCATTTATAACGTATTTATAATCTCAACATATCCATTTTCATGATTCAAACCAACTACCACCCAACAATGATACTATTCACTCATTTATGACCCATTTTCTATATTCTTCTACAACTCAAGTGTTTCCACTTAATAATACTTCAAACAACATGGAAAGATCATGAAACTCACCTTAGATGATGGAGGAATAAGCCTTGAATGGTAATACACTTCTTGCACCAAAACCCTATTTCAGCTTTCTTAGGATTTCTTGGTTTGGATGACTTTAGGGAGGTTTCATACACTTGATTCACTCCAATTCTTGTTATTGATCTTTGATTTCCTTGGTTTTCTTGTGGATGAAATATGTGGAAGGTTCTAGAGGTCTTGAGAGGTTGAAGAAAAGTGTGGAAATGAAATAAATGAAATGGGAGCATCATTATATAATTGAACTAAGTTCAGCCCGTCGGGACTTCCACGGACTGTTTCACGGTCCGTGGATCATGGTGTTGGCCGTGGTTCACGACCAGCCAGTCAAAATTTCTCTTTGGCAGTTCCACGGACCCATCCACGGTCCGTGGATCATGGTGGTGTCCGTGGAACATGGTCGTGGAACTCACAGTTCCACCGAAGTTGTTCCCGTCGTCTCGTTTGATCTCCAATCCTTATGGAACCTTCTTAACACTTGTTTATCACTTCATTAGCAATCTAAGGGATGTCATAACTCTTCTCCAAAACATCATTAAAACATCATTAACTTGATGCTCGTAATTTGCCCGACACACGACTTATAACTCGCTTTCCTTAACAACTTTCTTGCCTTGAACCGAATGTCTTTGGGAATCTTAATTAGGACCATTTAAGGCTATTTCTTACTTATCAAGCATCGCATACATTATACTCTTCGATGGCCTATTCACTGTACGCTAAGGGGAAATTTCCCAAGTGTAACAGCAGGTTCTGTCTTCGCCTTATGTTTCATGATTTCTTTATAATGCTACTATTATTCATGCCTTGCATACTCAGTACAATGTTCGTACTGACGTCTTTTCTTTTTGGTCGCTGTATTCATGCCCATAGGTAGATCGGGAGGTGACCCAGATTCCTAGGAGTTACTCAGCAGACTTACAGGAGCACTCCATTACTTCGAAGGTGTCATTTTGATATATTCTTTTTGTGTACATATATGGGCATGACGGGGTCTTGTCCCATCCTCATGTCTAGTACTCTAGTAGAGGCTCAAAGATACATACGTGCAGGTAGTAGATGTCCCATGATGACCTCATTGTGTATTGTATATCATTTTGATAGTTGAAGGGCTTATGTACATGAATGTAGATATGTTTTGGAAGTTATAATGGTTTCGTTATGGCTAGTCGCATTGAGAATAATAAATACATTCAAGATGATTATGATGATTAGTATAATGAGTGGTGCTCGGTAGTCAGTTCCGGGTACCCGTCATGGCCCTTTAGTCGGGTCGTGACAAAAGTGGTATTAGAGCAGTTCTGTCCTAGGGTGTGTCTATGAACCGTGTCCAGTAGAGTTATTTATGGGTGCGAAGCGCGCCATACTTATAAACAAGAGGCTGCGGGGCATCTAGGAAAAATTACCGTCCTTCCTCTTATTAGATCGTGCCATAGAGCCATGTTACAAGATTTTCTTTCCCCTAATTGTGCGTTATAATTTCAGCAAAGCTGATGAAAGGAAAAGCTATAGCAGCCCAGAAAGGCAAGATAGTGGTTGAAGAGGGGCTTGAACGGGAGCCGTCTATGGATATGGAGGAGAGCGAACCCCAGAGTAAGGCCCTATTTCGATTTTCCCATACTTCGCCCACTTTAGAGGATCAAAGGGGAGCCTTAACTTTAGCTCCAGCACCCCCAGTTCCTCCACCAGATACCTCAAGCCAGGAGATGAGGCAGGCCATCCTTTTGCTAACCCAATTAGTAGCCGCTCAAGCTCAGCGGCAGGATGCAGGCCATGGTAACAGGAGTTGGAGAAAGGGAGTTACGTCTTCAGGGTTTGATCATGAGTTTAGGGGTGCTCCGAGGCAGCAATTCTCTAGGCGCTCAGTTCGTTCAATGACTAGTGCCCCTCCACAGTTTCCTGGACCCAAGTTTGATAGATCCACTTATTATAGGCCACCCCAGGGTGTCAGAGTTTCCAGTTCTCAGATTCGGAGTTGTTCCAGTCAGGTGAGATCACTGATACCACAATGTACTCAGTATCGTAGGTTACATTGGGGACCGTACCGCTTGGGCTCGGATGTTTGTTATGCCTGTGCTCGGCCAGGCCATTTCAAGCGCGACTGCCCATCGCTACGTGGTAAAGATAAGGTTCGGTCTATGGGAGTGGTAGCTGGCTCTTCATCATCGGTACGCCCTCCGAGGCGAAGGCTGCAGATATTAGCAGGCTATGATAGAGATCAAAGAGAAATGCCCAGTCCAAGTGGATCCCAGCATCATACCTATGCATTATCTGGGCGACAGGATCTTGAGTCTCCCCCTGATATTGTCCCAGGTATATTGTGGTTATTCTCTTATGATATGTATGCATCGATTGATTCGGGTCCTACGCTGTCATATATTACTCCCGATCTTTTGACTGTGTTGAGGTGAAAGTCTGAGCCAATCAAACAATTTGAAATGTCTACGCTTGTTAGTGACCCAATGATAGCCAGAATTATGAATTATGAGTAAGTAAACCTCCCCGAAGGGAGTTGATTGACAGTGTGTAGAATGAAATATATATATATATATATATATATATATATATATATATATATATATATATAGAAAAGTGGAATTCTAGAAAGAGTGTACAGGTACAACTTATGAGACAAGCTTTATTACTTATATCCTCTTATGGTAAATAGTCCTGTGCTGCTGAGTCGCATATTATATGCATTTTATATGTGTCCTTTTAAGGCATGGGATGTGTTTTCTGGGCTATGTGCAGGTTTGGGATTGTTATGTTTACAAGGGAAACTCTGCCGAAATTTTCCCAGGAATCTAAAGGAAATTGTGGGAACTGTAGACAGAATTGCCGTGAAAAGAAGAGAAGGCTAGCAACGAGTGATTAAGGACGGAGCTAGTGGTTAAAATGTAGGATAAACATAGCGAGTATGTATTATACTAAGGGAATGATGAATAGGTTAGGATGGAATAAAGAATATGGGAAGGGAGAATGGTGTGCTTGAAATAGAAAGAATTTTTATATACTATAGAGAATTAAAGGGATAAGCACTCTAGAAGAAGTTGTAAGTTAGAAAATTTGGCCAGCTCTCTTCGTTTTGGGGAACATTAAGTTATGAGATAAACTTGATGTGTATGTGTAAGCTGATGCATGATGTGCCGAATCAGATTATTAAGCTAGGCTTCACCTGAGGAATATAGTGGGAGAGGCTTTCATGCCACTATAAGCTAGCCTTAACGACTTTGGTGATACCTTGAGAAAAGAGATTAGAAGAAATGTGTTCACAAAAGCTCCTTGCCTAGCAATTTGTTGACCTTATGATCGCAGTTGTGTTCTGCATTATAGTTTAAGTTATGCATCCAGGAATTTGCTCGAACGATTATATGATAGGGATTGCTATTACAGAGATGAGGGAAAGCAAAAATAAGATAAGATTGATCGGCGGAACAAAAGGATGAATAGTGATGAATGCTCAGCATATGTGATGTACGTGGTAGGGGTGTTAGAAACAAAGAAGGAAGGGTAAGAGCGAGTCAAATAGGAGGGAAGCCCACTAGAACAGTAACTCGATAAATGGAGGGTGGAAGAGAATCAAAACCTGCGGATCTTCTAATACTACGAGGAAATGTTAATAGGTGTCGTGAAGTGATTGAGACTTTTAATCAAGCTGTGAGAGCGGTGTGGCTAATTAAATTATGACCCGAAGTATGGAACCAATTATTGGGTAAGATATCTTATGTTTGAAGAGCGACTTTACACAACATCTTTTCAGAGAATTCTAAAAGGACCATGTATTACCCAATCATTAATATGTTGAGGTAGTAGAGGACAGTACTTCTACGGCAGTGTGAACTGATCAGAGGAGAATATGGAAGGAGCGATGTTGAATCTGAAGTTGCAGCTTTATCAAAAGGAAGTCAATGATACTCAATTTTTAGGACTATTGTCCTATGAATGAAATCATTTGAGAAAAAGGATGAGAATTAAGACAAAAGAAGAAACAAGGTTTGATTGTGAATGATCAATGAACTGACTTTATATGTATGTCAAGACAACAACAAATGGAGTCGCATCCTCGGTGAGTTACGCAGTGAAGGTCCCAAGGAAAGATTGTGGAGAAAAGGTGAGTCAAGAGAGGGCGAGTTGGTGGATGATACCGTATAGGGAGTATAGGGCGGCCATGAGCTACATCGATAAAATGATGAATACGCAAGATAATCCATGGGTCTTAAATAGAATTGAGGAAAGGAGCATAGGGCTAAAGGCAATTCCCTTACGGTTTAATGGTGGTGGCAATAAAATGGTAACCAAAAGAGACCATCAAAGAAGTAGTCTTCGACCTTCCGAGGCAACATGGCCGCCAGAGGCGTAAGAATGAGATAATACAAGATATGGGCCATAGAATGTAAAACGGGCGGAGAATCCAACATGGTAGTCATATAACAATAAGCTAGATTACGAGGTAGAGTTAACGGATGAGCATATGACAGGAAAGCAGTATTAATCCCAAGAAGATACATCGCATGAGTAATACAGCTTCGACTCAAGCATAAGGTAGACAAATTACAGCTTCGGCTCAAGCATAAGGTAGACAAGAATAAAATGGTATTTTCATATAATAAGGGCTCATGCGAATGATTTTATAATGAGGAGATACAAGCGATGAGAGTAAGATTTGGACTAAAGGGGGGAAGTGAGTGATGGACTGAGGCGGGAAGTCAAGGGAAATAACCATCGTAAGCAAGTTATATGGATGCGAAGTTTCAATGTCACATAACAATTTAGGAAGCATTGTACAGTGAAACCCTTAAAGGCAGAGTGCTTGACTCAGAATTTAGTAATGCCTTTGCTAACGAGAAGATGTGGCACTAACAATAAGAGAGAGTCGAAACAAAAATGAACCATTTAAAAGCATGTAAATAAGGGATGGTAGCAACCTACATTCAAAAAAAAAAAAAGGGATGTGTATGATCATCTAGAAGAGAAAGTTTGTGGATTATGCGAAAATTTCAAGCTTAAAGTTCTCAAACACGAAGAAATTAAGGCTGCATAGCGAAGTAAATGTAATAAGATAGGTTTAGGCGAGAAACTAGAAGCGGACAGTGTGGATAAGGAAGGAGATAAAGAGTAAGCTTGTGTAAGACAATTTTGTAGTAGTAGTCAAGGATGAGGATGAGTCTAGCGCTGAAATAGGCGTGGCAATTGTAAAGAATCACATAAGCTATTTATGAAATTTTTTTATCAAAATGCTTGGTTCTCTACTAGTGTCTGAAGATCGATATACTTCGAAAGATTTGGGAAGATGGGCCATTCAAGTAAACCTCCATCTTGGAATAAATAAGCGGATAGAGCTCGTTTTCTAACTTCCCAAGGGATGTTAAGGACCCGTACGTTAAGCCTTTAAGAAAGATGAAAAGACCTGTAAGACGGCTTAGAATTGATATACATCGGTAGTCACTTAAAGCTTGTAAGAATGAGAGGGTATTAAATCATTGGAGTACGTAAATTTCAGTTCAAAAAGCTTATTGTTGAAAGATTTTATGAGAATTTCTTGCTGCCCTCTCAAATGGTTTGGAAGTAGTGAAGGAAGAACTGATGTAAGCTTGATGAAGATATTAGGAAAGAACGCGAAAGTAGAAGAGATGCATTGGGAAGCGAAAGAGGGTACGGAGTCCAAATATACTCATTTATCTCCACTCCCAGAAAAGGTTCGAGATGAGACGCCATTGCCCCCAGGTATGCAATGCAATGCTTTACTTTTAATGCTTTTGGTCGTGTGTGGCCATATTGTGTGTTGTGATATCGTAGCCCTGAGTGGCAGTGTTATTTGGGTTCTTTGTAATAGGATAATAGTGCAATATTATAGGGGAAACTCTGGTGAAATTTCTGTAGAACACCCCGAGAACTTAACATTCGAGGACGAATGTTTTAAAGGGGGGAAGAATTTACACCTCGAAAAATTTCATGTCATTGCACAGTGAATAGACTAACGTGGGGTAAGAAGTGTATGATGTTTCTACGAGTAAGAAAGGTTACTAAATGGTTCTAATTAAGGTTTCAAAGACATTTGAAGCAAGAGAAGAAAGTTTGTTAAGAAAGGAGTTGCAAAGTACCGAGTTAATGTTGACTTAATGATGTCTTAAAGAAGAGTTATAACGCTCCTTAGATTGTTAATAAAGTGTGAAACAAGTTCCAATAAGGTTCCATAAGGATTGGAGACAAAACGAAACGACGAGGACAAGTTTCGGGAAATTGTGGATTGTACGGTACTTTATACGGACCGTATAATTTATACGGCCCGTATATCAGTCCGTAGAACTCTCCCAGAGAAGGATGAAATTCTGGAGGAAATGTACGGTCCTTTATACGGACCGTATAATTTGTACGGTCCGTATAATAGGCCGTAGGTTTCGGGTCGGGTCAGATTTTCTTTTTCCATATATGCATGACCCTTCTTCTTATTTCTCATTTCCCACTTCTTCCACACTTTCAAAAGTCCTACAACCTTCCTCCAAGTATACCAAGACAAATCTAAGGTGAAATCAAAGATCAAACACCAAAAAGTAGTAGAATCAAGTGCAAGAATGCTAACTAAAGTGGATGGAAGCAAGGAATCTCTTTGGAATGGAAGCTAGGGTTTTCTTCAAGTGAACCATTTCCATCTAAACCTCGTTTCTACATAATCAAAGGTAAGTTTTATGATCATTTCATGTTATTTATAATATTGAGGGGTCGAAAGACTTGGATTATGGATGGAAATAGAATATGGAGCTCAAATGTGAAAATAATGGCATTCTCGAATAGTAGTTGACATGAATCATGACTCTTCATGTATTATGAATATAATCTTGTTGCAAACGATATTAAGGGTGTTGAAGAAGAATCGTTTGTTGACGGATACGATGTAGTGTGGTAATTTTAGTTATGGATGATTTGAAATGGAATTGGGAGAATTGAATAATGTATGATTGATGAAGATTGTTGATTATGATATTGTGATGTTGTTATTGATGTTTGGGAGTTGTTATATCATATGGGGGATGTTGTAGAAACAGAGGAGATGTTGCCCAATTTTCGTTAGCTTAAGCTTAAGCCTAAGTATACCTCCGATTATCTAATCTTAGCACGAATTCCTTTGAATGTAGACTTACGAACTTGGAAGGAAGCGTATAGTCCGCAATTTAGAAAGGCGAAAAGGTATGTAAGGCTAGTCCCTTCTTTTCTAAGGCATGATTCCTATGACATGACTTCCTTTATCTTTCCATGACCTCCTTACATTCCGGAAAATATGAGTCAATGTTTATAAAGAGCTTCTTACGAGATAGAGATAAGAGATATGTTATGAATATGACAATGATGATGATGAGTCTAAGTCTAGAAATTCCAAAGCGTATGATATGATATTTCTATTAAGTTAATGATCTTTGTACGATTCTTTGATGTTATCCATTGTTGCTAGACCCACTTTATGATGCTAGTTCCTTCAAGGTGAGGTGTGATGATTGTGATTACTCCATAATGTAAATCGGGAGTTCTCAACCTTACGTCACCCCGATAGAGTTGTAGTATTTAATTGATTTCTTATGCATACTTTATGAGATGTGTATGATGATGAGATTAAACCATGCCTATATGGTCGGACATGTCACCGCGAAGGCGGGCTGCATACGATTCCACCGTGCCTATATGGCCGGATATGTCACCGCGAAGGCAGGCTGCATACGATTCCACCGTGCCTATATGGTCAGACATGCCTCCGCGAAGGCGGGTTGCATACTATTCCACCGTGCCTATATTTTTTGGACATGTCACCGCGAAGGCGGGCTGCATACGATTCCACCGTGCCTATATGGCCGGACATGTCACCGCTAATGTGGGCTGCTTATGATTACACCGTGCCTAGATGGCCGGACATGACACCACTAGTGGGCGGCGTGCGATGATTACCCGGACGCGGGCTAACGACGATGGTATATGTGATATGCATAACATGTGTTTTCTTTTAAAGGTTAAGCAGGTTTTGTCTTCGCCGTATGTTTCATGATTTCTTTATAATGCTAGTATTATTCATTCCTTACATATTGAGTACAATGTTCGTACTGACGTCCTTTCTTTTTGGACGTTGTGTTCATGCCCACAGGTAGACAAGGAGGTGACCCAGATTCCTAGGAGTTACTCAAGGACTCACAGAAGCACTCCATTACTTCGGAGGTGCCATTTTGATATATTATTTTTGTGTACATATATGGGCATGATGGGGTCCTGTCCCGTCCTCATGTCTAGTACTCTAGTAGAGGCTCGTAGATACGTACGTGTGGGTAGTAGATGTCCTATGATGAACTCATTGTGTATTGTATATCATTTTGATAGTCGAAGGGCTTATGTACATGAATGTGGATATGTTTTGGAAGTGATAACAGTTTCCTTATGGCTAGTTGCGTTGAGAATAATAAATGTATTCAAGATGAGTATGATGATTAGTATAATGAGTGGTGCTCGGTAGTCAGTTCCGGGTACCCGTCATGGCCCCCTAGTCGGGTCGTGACAATTGGTGCTAAGGGTCATTCTTGTTACGGGTTCTTTGGTGTTAAAGGACTACTCTGTTATGGAAAGAATGTTATGGGCACATCGATTGATCGGTAAATTTGACTGATTTGTGGGTTTCTGAGGAGCTAGTAATCTACTGATCGAATGACTTCAATTGTGGGCGTATGCGATTAGTTAATGACTTGGGAAGTTACTGGTTGCTACACTTCAATTTGAGGAGAAGTACTGATATTGTTTGTGGTTCCTTTGGCTCAGAGGGATGATTGGTTTATAGGATCGAGTGGATTTGAGTGTTTGTTTGTTGATAGTGATAAGTGATTTGAAATGAAATACGGGAACTGAAGGATTGTGATGAGGCATATTATAATCGGGTTCAAGGGATTAAGGTTCATGAGACTTGAGGTGAGATAATCTAGGTACTTGATTCCTGTTTGGATTGCAGCGACATTAGATCATGATGTATAGTAAGGGGTGTGATTGATGAGGTTGATTGGTGTCTTCGTGGTTAAGGGCAGAAAGGAAATCGTTGAAACAAGAATTAGTGATGTATGAGCTTGATTGCTATTAGGTAGTGTAGAGTGGGCTTGAGAGTTTATGGATTAGTCGGTACGTTCGGTTATGTCATAGACTAACAGAGGGCAGTGGTGGACTAAGGTTGGGAACCTTGTATTCATTGTGTAAAATTATCTATATCTTGCTACTAGTGGTGTAAAGGATTAGCGTACGAGTGGTTAGAGGTGTTCAGATTCAATAATTGAGGTAAGAGGTTATTCTTCGAGGACCAGCAATGTTAAGGATTTAAGTAAGTGATTAGTAAACATGGGTACTTGAAATGGTAGATCAATGAGGGGTTAACTGAGCTAAGTTCAGGATAACATTTTGAAAAATGGGTAAGGCAATTCGGGAAAGGATGCATCAGTGAGATGCATGAGGATATAAGTAAGACTGTTATGTTATTGCCGGATTTAGAGAGTGTTCAGTTGAGAGTGGTAAGTGTCACGACCCAACCCCGTAGGCCGTGACTAGCGCCCGAGCTGGGCGCCCATACGCGCTCATTACCCAGATTCAGCATACAAACAACTCATACCTATATAAATATCAGACGTGGCTCCAAACTGACGCATACAAATATAGGTACTGCACAGAAGCCGACGAGGCTATCATAATATACATAACGTAGCAAAGCATACATACACGCAGCCGACAAGGCTGCCACGGCGGATGGGCCGCCCAAACACAGCTTACTCAACGCATCCGAATAAAACTGTACATAACCCACATCTATGTCTACAGACCTCTAAGAGTCATAACAGAACCAATTGACGGGACAGGGCCGCCGTACACATTAATGAACATATATACAAATAACGAAGGTGTCTGTACCAAAATGTAGGCTCCGGAATAGGGCTCTCCAATGTACAGAATAGGTGTCCTAGACTGGCGGATCACCGAACTGTGTGTCTGTACCTGCGGGCATGAAACGCAGCCCCCGAAGACAGGGGGTCAGTACGAAATATGTACTGAGTATGCAAGGCAGAAGATATAGTAAACAGAACTGAGTCATAATCGAGACAGAAGTACAGAAAGTGAACATAATAACCAGAATACCAAAATGTTTGCACCTGAAACATAAATCGGACCACAGAGGTACAGAAGGCAAATATAATAATCAGAATGCCAACACGCTTACTCCTGAAATACAGATCATACATATACATACCGAAGCACATCATAGCATCATATCTTATCATATACGCTGACATTAACCGATGTGGGATTCGCCTAAACCAATGTGGGATTTGCCTAAACCAATGTGGAATTTTGCCTCATCATTGGGTTTGCCCCACCATTGGGTTTGCCCCACCACCGGCTCTGATTCCAACTGATCATATTCTAGAATCCATACATATAGCATATAACGTAGCATATATACACAGTACCCGGCCGAAAGGGGCTCGGCGTACCGGACACATCATAACACCATAATATATACGCGGTTCCCGACCGAAAAGGGGCTCGGCGAACCGGACACATCATACTCCGGAATACGCATCGGTAAATCAGACCATCATATCATATCAGACTTCGTATCACATCATGTTTCGAAATACACATCATACTTCAGAATACACATCATATTTCAAAATACAGCATAGTGCGGGACTTAGCGAAAAATGTAACCACGAAAACACGAAGAAGTGAGAACCAAATAGAGTTC
>NW_026726902.1:0-57329 GCF_029784015.1 Lycium ferocissimum
GGGTAATTCTATTCGTAAAACCCGACATGGTCACGTTTTTTTTATTCGTTTCATGATATTGGTATTCTTAATATAGAGAAATATGGTCCTTACGTCTTTGATATGATTGGATTCAAAATGTTGTATAAACGGTTTTGTTCTAAAGGATCCTAAGTCTAAAAATGTCCGTAACTTTCATAAATGACAGGATTGCTTGATATGCTCGTAAATGATTTCATAACGTATAATGACTTTAACTTTCGTGGCGGGCCAGTTGGGTTGGCCTTCGTCGTGGGTCCCGCGACTTTCCTTTGTATAGTTCTAACGACCTTTGAAAGAACTCGGTATGGCTATCTTCCCGACCACCGAGTATGGCCCTTGCATTTAGGCTGTCGAGTCCAATGATAATTCTTATGCATATGATTTTGATACGTAACTATGATTCTAAAGTTCTATTTGATATGTCGAAGTGACATTCGGAAAACTTGATTTGACTATTGTCTTGGCTTTTAAGTGATAGTTTTGTTTTGATTATTTTATTAGGTCTTTGTACTTGCTTTAAATTGCATATAGTTTCTCGAACTCTTTGCGTGCATTTTGTTGTTATATCTTTCGCGAGTCACGGACGATTTTATGTTATCGTACGCACTATCTTTGTGATACCGAAGTATGATGTATTCGAAATATGATGTGACCACGAAGTATGATGTGATACGAAGCCTGGAATGATATATGATAACGGGATGATATGATGATCTTATTTACAGGAGTCCCTCCTTTGGAGGGCCGGGACACGTTATATGTTATATTTATGTATTACCGGAGTATGATCGGTTGGTATCGGGGCCGGTGGTGGGGCAAACCGGGGACGATTGGTGGGGCGAGCCCGGTGGTGGGGAAAACCGGTGGTGGGGCAAACAATGATAGTGGGAGCCAAACCTCGGCAGCGGCGAGGTCCCAAAGTGGAGGGGTGAGTGTAAAAGGCACTGCCTTAGGCGAATCCCACATTGGTTTAAAGAGCGTAGTCCCCACATTGGTTTGGCGAATCCCAATCGTTATTGTCATCTCATATGATAGGTATGATGTTATGATGTGCTACGAGCTACGATATGTATATGATGATCATTTACTTATGTCCTCCCGATCCCGTATAGGATACGGATACCGTATGGTGATACGCATGGTTTGTATTTCGGAAGTAAGCATTTTGATTCGATTATTACCTAATTGTTTTTTCACACTGCGTATGTACGGTTATATTTTAGATGCAAACATTTTGGTATTACGGTTATTATGCTCACTTCCTGTACCCCTTACTTAGGGTTATGACCTCGTTCTCGGTATTTTATGCTTTGCATACTCGGTACATATTTATATTTCGTACGACCCCTTTCTTCGAGGCTGCGTTTCATGCCCGGTACTGAATGCCCGTTTTCGGTGTCTGCCAACCTAGAACCTGCAATGCCGGTATGCGGGTGCTCCCTTTGTTCTGGAGCCTACATTTTGGTATATACTTTCTTCCGTTGTATATGTACATATTTGTTCGGGGGTACGGCGGGGGCCACTGTCCGTCATATGATTACGTTATTCTGTTTAAGTGCTGTAGACATACATGTGGTTGTGCCTAGTACTGTACGGGTGTGTTTGTATGTTTTATGTTTGGGCGGTCCCGTTAAAACGTAGCGGCACTTAATCGGCTCGCGTTTGTACACATTTTGAGGACGTTAAGCCATATAATAGTATATATACGTGATATATGTATATATATATGTGTGTGTTTGAGTTTGAGACAGCGTCTGATATTTGAATATGTATAAGTTATCTGTGTGCGGTTCGGTTAATGAATGTGTTTGAGTGCCCAGCTCGGGCACTAGTCATGGCCTACGGGGTTGGGTCGTGACAAGAAGTTAGGGAGACATAAAGGTATGTTAAAGCTGATATTTTCTTTCATAAGGCATGATTCTTGAGTTGTAAACCTTCACACAACATCCATACCATTCTTATTCCTAAAAATGTTAGAAACTCATGATTCTCAAGGTTCTCATGATAATGTCGATGTTGCGACCCCAACTTATGGGCCGTGCGGGCACCTACATATTACTAACTAGTAGGCAAACTCTTACCAACCAACCCAATATTTTGCCAGTTTATAATTAACAATTTCTTAAGGATCACCATATTAAAAGTAAATGCTTATACAAACTCCGTTATTGATATAAGAAAACTGAAAACTCCCTGGGATCTAGTCTAGACAGGTACAAGAGCTCCTATTACACAAGAATAAACAAAATAAATCACCCAACCTCTGCTTGGAGTGAGATCAACGAGGTTGTAGGAGAATGCCTGGCGATCCACACGAAAAAACTTCAACTTAAACCTGCAACATACCTACACCCGAAAAAGGATGTCACAAGAGTAGTATCAGTACACCACACGTACAGGTAAGCATCATAGGTCGACTAAGATTCGTTCACGCAACACAATATAAAGCAAATACGATAAACAGATAAGTCAACAACTCTCAAGACTCCCAATCATGGATCATTACATCGACCCGAACTTCCCTTTTTACTCCTAGTTATTCGCTTCTCTTATCCCCATAGTAATACCGGTTATCTGACTAGTCATTGAAGTCCCATTCCCTATTCCCTTAAGCCAATTAATTAAGTCTTATCTCCTTATTTACACTAACATTAAATTCCTAAATTTTAGCCGTAGAGCTTTTCTATCCAGTCCACTTACTAGAATATGATGCACCCATGGGAAAACTTACCACTTAGTAATTCAGTCTTACACTTACCATCATAATGATTACCACATCACACAACTTCCAAAAAATTATACAAGATTCATAATGCAATATAACAGACCGATAGCACACAAACATAAGGACATAGCAGTATAAAATGTAATGCAATGCAGATGAGATGGAAGGGCCCAATGACGCTATACATACATGCTAACTGATGTCATTTCTCAGTAGTCATGACCTGCAGGGGACCCATGATCTCCATGTGCCACTCGTTCCGAATACTCATCAGACCCGAGCCATAAATCCTCCGCTCCGAAAAGAACCTCGGACGTGGATCCACATCATATAGATATACTTACATTTACGTTACTCCCAATGATTGGCTATCAAATAGTACCTCATTCAAACCAACTCGACCATACGACCGGATAACACAGCTGGCACGTACTTAGACGTTTTGCTCCATGTATTACCTCATGACCACATGCAATGATGCCAATGAATGAAAACAATGCCATGAATTATGCCCTTGATGGGCGCAGCACCATTATGCCTTCCTCAAATCCTCCCAAAGCAATCCTTTTTGTTAAAAAGAATGACAATCATATGAAAATTTCAATATGCTTGAAAATAAACAGGGGAATCAAATATACCTAGGATTACATATTCTGAACAACGAAATACCCCTCTTTAACCATGATAAATAATCACCTCCTATTCTGTAATGCTTAAACATCAACGATATTAACACTCAGTACTCAATTAACCACTCGTTGTTACCCTAGTTACTATTAACTTGGTATTTTCGTTAAATAGTGAATATATCCATCCAAACGCCGTGTCCGAAGACCTAATCATACAATTTCCCATCAACTCTAACTGTATTTATGATTCCCTAATCAAAGTCTAACTCAAGTAAACCATAACCTACCTCGATGACGAACAACTATTTGAATTTGCATGAATTACTCGCCCTCCTAGCCCTTATCCGAATCCATGAGAGATGCTAGTTGCGGGGAAAGATGTGGAGAATGCTGGAAAAGCCATTTCTCTTGGTGTCAAGGGTTTTCTTCTTGTGAAAACCTAATAGCAGCCTTGGAGGGTCTTTTATTAAAAAAAGGAGGGTGAAATATAAATTGACTATCAAAAATGCGTCTACTGGCCCGCCACATCTGCTGCGACATATGTAGCCTCGCTATCGTGGGACCACTGCGGCGGTCCCTTGCCGCTCTAGCAGGCCATTTTTTGCCCCGGGCCCATGACTTTTAACTCTTCCAGAAATTGATTTTTCCCACTATTATATCTTTAAACATCCCATGGGACTTACTATTAAGATCATATGCCTAGATTGGGCATGAGTTCGCCAAGTATTAAATAACAACTGAGCGGATCGTTACACCAAATACCAATTAAACCACCATTCATCCCCAAACAGCGTGGGGTGAGGTAATGGTTACGCTCCTGGGCCTTGCACCATAGGAGGCAGGATTTTGAGTTATCGTGACGGAAGGGACAAATTTCAACAATGCTGGCAAAGGTGCAGCCCGTTACAGCGGTCAGACGACCGCTATAGCAGTACCGCTGCAGTGGTAAACCCACAGCCACAATGGTCATCGGCCAATTTTAGAACTAGGGTGAATTCAGTTCACCCCTCCCACTTCCCATTCTTTCCCCATAACAGAAAACCACTCCCTTCCCATGAAAAGTTCTCCCCCTATTCAACTACTTAGACCTCTCATCTCCCTCCTCACTCCCTTTTAACCACTCTAACCCCTCCATTTCTCAAAACGCTACTCATATTCTAAGGAAAAGAGAAGAATCCCTCTGCACCCCAAGGTTTATTTTTGTAGCAAAGCTTGCAGATCTCTTACTATTTCAAGGTATGTACTCCTTTCCATTGTCCTACAACTTTGTTATGTCCTTCTATTTTGAAATATCCATGCTAAGTTGCTAGGTTAGAGAAAAACTTGGGTTCTTTGGACAAAGGTTTTTGACTTCTTGGGGTGGGAAGTTCTTGGATCATGAAGGGTTATTTTGTCATTCATACTACTCTAGCACATATTATACTAAAAATCTGCTTTAAATTGTGTAGTTCATGTTGGGGTGGGGATGTTTTGTAGTGGTGCAATTTTTTGATGTTCTTGAGCAAAATTTTGCTGCCAATTATAGTTGGAATAGGGTGTTATAGGTTGTAAAAGTCATGCATGCTATCATAATACTTGATCCTTGATAAAAACGGGGAAACTATGGTGAAAATTTAGGTTTTCTAAAAGTTGGGTTTGGGAGGGTTTTATACTGGGGAAGATGGGTCCGCTGCAACGGACCTCCCATCGCTACAGCGATCCCACTAAGGCGATGGTGGGTCGCTGGGAGTGGACGTCATTTGCTGGAAGGTACCAGCTATAGAGGCCCCCTGCTCGCTATAGCGAGCCCGCTACAGCGACGAGACAACGCCATGGCGGAGCCTTATTCGCTGTAGCGGCCCTTGGGTCACTATGGCAGCCGTCGCCAGCCGGTCTTCCCACCGCCGCAGTGAAGCTGCGAGGCGAATCAAAATTCCAAGTTTTCAACTACTTCATGCATGCCCTATCACTATTAAATCTTAGTGCCACATTATTCTAGCAGTCTTCCCTTTTTCAGGCTAACTCTCTTATTCTGCTATGGTGAATCCACTACAATAACAAAAACAACAAAAACAATAACCACAACCACAATAACAACCTGCTACTCCCGCATATGTTAGGTTCACCTCCCATGCTTGCCGGAAGCGTTACATGGAACAGCAGACTAAGGGCCTGCTCCATGAACGGTCCTTCTTTATAGACTGGGTAGAGGAGCTGGCCCTAGATTTCTATCAGCTTCTACATCACATTGGTTGGGGTCCGCTAGTCGAGAAACCGGGGAATGTTAACTGCAACTGGATTAGGGAGTTCTATGTTATGCTCCCTACTGTTGATTGGACTGCCCCAGAGCCGGAGATTACTATCAGAGGGGATAACATAAAGGTGGGTGCTTAGGCCATTAATGTTGTTCATGGATTTCCCAACCCTTCACAGGCTGAGCTTCGAGCCAAGGACCAGGAGGGGAACGGGCCGTGGTTGGTGAGGATACTAGTGAAAGAGTCTAAGAGGAGGAAGGCTACATGGGGCGTCACCCTTTCTGCCATTAAGAGCCATCACTATACTCCTGAGGCTCGAAAGATGGGGGTGACGAGGCGACTAGTAGTGGAGCGGCTTAGAGACCGCCCTCCCCCCATTTATATAGGCTTTGGTTATCCCTTGCCCCTACAGGGTTTGTTGTTCAGACAATTTCTAGTTTTTGGGTTTTTTTGGAATGTTTGGATAATTTTCTTTTCGTTGTTTTTGGTGCGGGTGCCCCGGTTTCAGGGCACTCGTAATACAATTACCCTAGTCGGGTGGATGTTTTTATAAAGGTATTTGCTTTGGAAATGGATTCTTGTGAGTTCTTGCCGATGAATTGCACGGGTTGGGAAAACGGGGAGTAGAGAAGAGGGGATGCGGGTCCATGGTACCCATTGCGGCGGATCACTTGACCTTGCGGCGGTTCTGCATGGCCGTAGCGGTCTCGCTATAGCGGGACGTGCGAAGCTCAGGTCTACTATGGTTGACAGATGCTCGTGGTAGCGAGCCCGGCCCGTAGCGGTCCCTTACCGTTGCGGCGGTGCTACGGGGGTCGATGGCGAAAATCTTAGCCCACCAACTCAGGTCGCGTAAGGGCTTGTTCGTCTGCTTAGGACGTACCAACACAGTTTTCACCTAACGAGTATGAGTGTGCTATTAACTTGCTAATCTTCCTAAAATAAGCACACAACCCTTAACACTTTACACTATCACGGAAATTTCATTTTTTCACACAATAACACACACCTACTCATAGAAGGTCTTCCTTGAGTCAATAGAGAGAGACACCACTTGGAATCGACAGATACCAATTAGCCCGTCAATAACCAATCGGAATCACCCAGATACCAATTGGATTCAAATAGGAGATGACGTATTGGGGTAGCATAATAGAATGAATGAAGGGAGACTTCTAGATGTCCTATAGCCTCTTGCAGACGGGTACGGACGTCATCATACCATTACACAAGACTCTACTGGACATTGCTTTTGTACTTGTGAGACTAGTAACCTAGGCTCTGATACCAATTGTCAGGACCCCAACTTCCGGACCGTGCGGGCACCTACCATATTACTAGCTAGTAGGCGAACCCTTACCAACCAACCCAATATTCAGCCAGTTTATAATTAACAACTTCTTAAGGATCACCATATTAAAAGTAAATGCTCATATGGACTCCGTTATTGATACAAGAAAACTGAAAACTCCCTGGGATCTAGTCTAGACAGGTATAAGAGCTCCTATTACATAAGAATAAAGGAAATAAATAACCCGGCCTACGCCGGGGGGTGAGATGAGGAGGTTTGTAGGAGAATCGCCGGTAATGCACACGAAGAAACTTCAACAAACTCGCAACATACCTACACCCAAAAAGGATGTAGCAAGAGCGATGTCACCACACATACTGGTAAGCATCATAGGTCGACTAAAATTAGTTCACGCTACACAATATAAATCCAATAAGATAAATAGATAAGTCAACAACCCTCAAGACTCCTAATTATGGATTATTACACCGACCCAGACTTACCTTTCTACTCCCAGTTATTTGCTTCTCTTATCCCTATAGTAATACCGGTTATCTGACTAGTCATTGAAGTCCCCTTCCTTATTCCCTTAAGACAATTAATTAAGTCTCATCTCCTTATTACACTAACATCAAATTCCTAACTTTTACCCGTAGAGCTTTTCTATCTAGTTCACATACTAGAATATGATGCACCCATGGGAAACTTACCACTTAGTAATTAGTTTTTATACTTACCTTCATAATGATTACCGCCTCACACAACTTCCACAAAATCATACAAGATGCACACTGCAATATAGAACATACCAACAACACACAAACATAAGGACATAGCAGTACGAAATGTAATGCAATGTAGATGCGATGCAAGGTCCCACTCATATTGTATATCCATGCTAACTGATGTCATTAATCATTAGTCATGACCTGCAGGGGACCCATGGTGTCCATGTACCACTCGTTCCGGATACTTATCGGACTCGAGCCATAAATCATCCGCTCCGAAAAGAACCTTGGATGCGGATCCATATCATATAGGTATACTTTCCTTTACGTTACTGCCAATGATTGGCTATCAAATAGTGCCTCATTCAACCCTACTCGGCCATACGATCGGATAACACAGCTGGCACATACTCAAACTTTCTGCTCCATGTATTACCTCATGACCACATGCAATATATGCAATGATGCCAATGAATGAAAACAATGTCATGAATTATGCCTTTGATGGGCGTAGCACCATTATGCCATCTTCAAATCCTCCCAATGCAATCCTCTTTCTTAACAAGAATGACAATCATAGGAAATTCTGATATACTTGAAAATAAACACGGGAATCAAATATACCTAGGATTACATATTCTGAACAATGAAGTACCCCTCTTTAACCATGACAATTAATCACTTCCTATTCTGTAACGCTTAAACATCAACGATATTAGCACTCAGTACTCAATTAACCAATCGTTGTTATCCTAGTTACTATTAACACAGTATTTTCGTTAAATTGTGAATATATCCATCCAAACTACGTGATCGAAGACCTAATCATGAAATATCCCATCAACTCTAATAGTATTTATGATTCACTAATTAAAGTCTAACTCAAGTAAACTGTAACTTACCTCAATGACGAGCATCAATTTGAATTTTCATGAATTACTCGCCCTCCTATCCCTTATCCCAATCCATGAGAGATGTTAGTTGCGGGGAAAGATGTGGAGAGTGTTGGATAAGCCTCTTCTCGTGGTGTCAAGGGGTTTTCTTCTTGTGAAAACCTAACGGTAGCCTTGGAGGGTCTTTTATTAAAAAAAGGAGGGTGAAATATAAACTGAGTATCAAAAACGCGTCTACTGGCCCGCCACGTTCGCTGCGGTGGATGTAGCCTCGCTATAGTGGCCGTGATAGCGGGCCATTTCCTGCCCAGCGCCCACGGCTTTTAACTCTTCCCAAAATTGATTTTTCCCACTATTACACCTTTAAACACCCCATGGGGCTTACTATTAAGATCATAGACCTAGATTGGGCATGGTTTCATGAAGTATTAAATAACGACGGAGTGGGTCGTTACAGTATATAAATGCTCTTAACGATGATAATGACGATTTCATTTCCAAAAATTCCAAAACTTATAATTCTTGGCATTCTCATGATATTATTGGGCTTTTGTATAGTTTTTGAATTATACTCATTGTTGATGATCTCATCCTATGATATTTGTTCCTTCAAGGTAAGATTTAGCGACGATGATGATTCCATAATGGCACATCATAGGTTACCGACCTTACGTCACTTCGATATATTTATGGCTTTTTATTCGGGCTCTCATGTATGCTTTATATATATGTATGTATTTTCTCACACTGCGTCGCGCTATTGTCGGCCAGGCACATAGATGTGTACACTACTGCAGTGGGCAGGTTATGGTGATACCCCGAAAGCGGGATGAAATGATGTATGGATCGGACTGCACATTCCGCAACACTAACATTTATAGATCGGGTTGTTTGTTCCACAGACTAACAGTTATATTATGTATGTATGAAAATGTTTTTTTTTTTTTTAAATCTTAGCATGCATGATATCCGCCTTAAGAGGCAATCAGATGTATAGATTATTTCTCCTATCCTATGCTTCTCTCATACTTTATTTAAGTTGTTTGTCACGACCCAACTCCGTAGGCCGCGACACGTGCCCTAGTTGGGCACTCGTACGTACCTTAACCTAAATTAACAAAGTATTAAGATAACCGTAAATAATAATTTAACGAGTTCGGGACATGACGCACGAAGGCCGATAAGGCCGTCACAAAACATAGATAAACTCTAAACGTACGCAAATCTCACGAAACATATACGTAACCCACACCACATGTCTACGTACCTCACAGAACAAAACATAATCATATGACGGGATGTGGCCCCGCCGTACCCAAAATAAATACGTACATATGCAAGAAAATCTTATACCAAAATACGGGCTCCGGACAAAGGAGCACTTCAACAAATGTACCGAGAGTAGATAACCTAAGCAACGGCTCCACAAACCGCCGTTCGTACCGCGCGGCACGAAACGCAGCCCCCGAAGAAAGGGGGTCGCACGAAAAAATGTACCGAATATGTAAAGCGTAAAATGTAATAAACAAAACTAAAATCACAACGTAATGTGCGGAAAACGAACGAGATGCATAGCTAATCAAAAATGCGTACCGTAAATCATACGTAATGCATGCAGTAAAACATATGCAAAAGCCGCCCGCTATGGGACTCGGTGAGAAAGCAGCAGGCGCTCCCTTCGTCCCGCGCCAAAACACATCATACTTCGTAGTAGAGAATATCTCCGAAACAAATCATAACATACCAAGTGGCCACATCACATCACATAATCGTATATCAAAATATACGTACATGGCACATCATACACCGTAACCCATGTACGTGTAATACCCCCCTCACACGGGCGCGGCGAACAATGCAGAATACGCTTGAGAACATATCCCGGCCCGGCTCGGTGTGGGAAACATCGAGGCATCCACGAGTGGAGTAGTGAGAAACTAATGCAATCAAAATAACATATATATATATCCGGAGACTCGATGAGGCGTATCAAATGACAAATCAAATCAATGAAATCGGACGGAGTCATAGTACGTACCTTTCGGACATCACGGTGGATTATGTCGGAGGCGATCATTCGGAGTCAAAGTACGTATCAAAACGTTTCATAGACTTAATAGAATATTTAAAATGATTTTTATTTAGTAGCTAAAACATTCCTTAAGGCCGCTCGAAGACAAATCGTAAATGCAAAAGGGGAAAATCGGAAATAGTGGGCCCACCTCGGGTCAATTGAGGTGGCGGACGTAAAGTACATATGTTCAACTTCATAATATCATTTACGAGGATTTTAAGGCATCGGATTTTATTTACAAAAGTTGGGGAGGTTTAGATCACTTTCTAGTCATTCACAACCTAACTAATTCAATTCTATGAAAGAAAAGGGCTCAATTTTTGAAACGATTCCGAAGAGTGGAGTTGTCCCCGAGGTCCGAATTCAAACCTAGTACATCTAGGCGTGCCAAAGAAAGAATAGGGGTAGCTTTACATACCTTTCTTGTCCTTTACGCTTGCCAAAACTCCAATCCCATTTCGTCAAAAATCTGCAAATGGTCATTCTTACCAGTTACTATTCATGCAAGTTGACATTTCAATCTTTGGTTTCTATTTGGCTACCGAAATTTCGGCAGCACTTCCCCTATAAACGTGACACCCCCGAGATTCAACTCGGCTCAAAATAGTCAACAACAACCCAACAACAACACCAAGAACATCAACAATCACTACAAACCACAATGTAACATAACTAGTTTACTTCCCGACATAATACGATAAGTTTCCATTCCGACTCCACATTTTCAAACCAACATCATCATACTCACATTCATTACTAACCAAGATCATTACAATACCATTCGGAAGCATTTCATATCATTTCTACCATATATACACAAATTATACAAAATACACAACTTTCCACCAAAGTCATAATTTATCCAAATCTTCCAATCTTTAACATACATATTCATAACATATTCCTACCCTCCAAGTTCATCAATAATCATCATGATTCACACTCTAATATCTCAATTTCCATAATGTCATAAAATCATACAAATACAACATAAGTTCCTACATTCCGTTTTCATACCAACCCAACCCATAATTGCTTCATTTACATTGTAATGATCACAACAACACAACTAACATATTAAACAAGATAAATCCATCATTAATTCACCTCTACATAAGCCACGGCCAACATGTACAATTCCAACTTCATCCAATTTTGTTCAACTTTCATTTCTAATACAAACTCCACAATAACCACAACTAAAATACAACATAAAATTTAACTCATTCTAACTACACCATATTCCATACATTCGGCCACATGCTTGCATACACCTTTACCATGCAAACCTTCCATATTTCTATCTATTCTACTCATTTACATATTCCACAACACAAACCAACCTTCATAACATAAATAAATGAAATGAAATCTTACCTTTTCTCCAAACTTCTTCACTTCCTCAAGTGTTGAATTGAGGAAACCAATGCTTATTCTTCCAAACCAAGTGCACCAAGTTGTAAAGGGACCATGAATTAGTATGGAAACCACAAGAAAATAATTTTGGAATCAAAATTTCTTGGTCCTCTTTTTTCCTCTCTTGGCCGAATGGCCTTCATATTTTTGCTCTTGTTTTCTTGTTTTTCTCCTTCTCTCCCTTGTCTTGAAATTTCTAGAAAATTAATGAACTTTGCCTCTTATTTATTTTTAATAGTCACATGATCATGCACATGATCATTTCATGGGCTTGGCCAAGCCTTGCATGGCCGGCCACCCCCTTGCCTTTGGGCCTAAATTTTCCATTTTTTTTTTTAGCCCAATTGACGACGGATCGTTTTTGGAAATTCACGGGACTAATTTACAAGATTCCAATTTTGCCCTTAACCTTCCTTAATATTTCCGCGTCAATATTTCCTTAACATCACATGCACATTGAGAAAAAAATCCAAGCAAAGCCTTATTTCTTAACATTCCGAAGTATTTCCGACTTTTCCGAATACGCATAAAATGCGAGTTATAACATCCTCCCCCCCTTTAGAACATTCGTCCTCGAATGTTCAACTGACCTTATGGGGCTTCTTAATACTTCGGGGGAGGGTTCCTTCTTTTCATGCTCCTACTTGAGCTTAACCAAAGCACTTATAAGGGCCTTCATCTTTCCAACTCCTTCCATCATTCCTCGACATCCCCTTCCTAGAGTGTTCGGGGTCTTGAATCGGATATACGGCAAACAGAATCTTTGTCAAAATCGGAAAATCAAACGAACATCAGACGGAGTCATACCCGGAATCTGAAGGAATCATAATCTGACGTTATCTTAAGCAGACTCAAAATCGAAGCCAGACGAACAGAGGCATATCGAACAATTCCCATAATCAGGATCAGACGTACCGGACCATGTTGGATAAATCCGTAGTCAGAGTCAGGCGCACCGGCACTTGTACAGACACGGACGTCGGGGTCGGACGGACGGACGTATGTCGGACAAATTCATGATCGGAGTCAATCGTGCAGAGATGTATCAGACGGATTTGTAGTCAGAGTCGGACATACAGGGGTACATCGGATAGAAAGATAATTAAATTCAGAGGTACCGGGGTATAGTAGGCAGAATTTCATCAAGATCAGGGGTGCAGAAATAAGGCATACGGAATCGCGATCAGGGTCAGGCTATTTTTACTACTGCTTTAGAGACCTACGGAAATTTCCTTGTCTTATTTTACTTCTCGCTTGATTGCAAACTTGCCTCTCTCATTCTTACATAATGGTTTCCTACTTCGCTTATCGGCTCCTCCAAAGGTTTTTACTTGATCATATTTCTTATCCTTAATTCCTTCCAATACTTTAATTCCCAACTTTAATCCATAGTGAAAAGAGTAGTAACTTATTTTACAACACCTGTACCATATCTTTCCTTGTTACTCGAACTTCGATGTCTTCGTCCGATTGCCGGCTTCCCACACCGTAGCACCGGTGGCTGGGAATTACTTACCTACCGATACAATTGCATGCAGAGTATCGTACGCATTCACACACCTATATGATTATTATCGACTATCCCACAAAATAATTCCAACGTTGTTCAAGCCTATACAAATCCCGAGGCTATACTGTACTTTCTTTCTCTTCACCCCTTATGTTCCGTTTCGTAATGCCTTCCGTTAATGGCAACCTTTTGTCGTTAGGGTTCGCCTTTCGACCAACGTAATCACCAAGGAAAAGTCCTATGCATACATATATATATGCACTCATCACCATTCTACTTACAAACATTTCCAATCGCTTTTCGAACTTACCCTGATTCCCAAGCGATATTGCGCTTTCTTCTTTTTCCCCATTTAATCTGCTCCAGTCTGCGCGACTTCTGTAAGAGTGCGCACCGCTTCACATACTTCCTTTTCCTTTAGGTCACCCCAAATTTCCATTTATTTCTTGTATTCTTCCCACTACGGTCTTACCTCTACATTCGTACCTGTCACAACTCTCCTTTTTCCGTCCATATTCTTATCGCAACCCTACTGTCATTTCCCTAAACTGGAGCTTGTCATAATTCATCCCGTGTACTATAGTTATTCTTAGGTCTATCTAACTTCTCATTTATCCCCTTAAATTCCAAGTTTGCAAAATTTTTCAATTACTTCCCAGGGGGGTCACCCATCCTAAAATTGCTCCCCCCCTGAGCACGCTTAACTTCGCAACTTCGACGGATTCTAATCCTTTAATGTCGGTATAATCACGTCCATTTCCACACACGACCTTTATTACATAATACAAGGCTAGTCGAGGCCTTACTGATCCCGAAGCATATTCACAACACGTCCTTCCTTGTACAATTACTATTTTACCCTTCTTGAGCTTCGGTAGTCACCTTTGCAAATTCTTATTACTCGGCATCTGTACGCCGCAAATACCCATAATACCGTACAAAATATACAGCTTCGTATTCCACGCTAGCCATTCAGGATCTTCTGTTTCGGGTAACGGGATAAATATATTCGAACTTACCTGTGTGACCTCTCCCGTCACCACTTACCATTTTCCGCCGTACGCAAGGAATTTTTATTTCCTATGACTTGGCTCTATCGCACGATCTAAGACAGAAAGATGGTCAACAATTCCTAAATGCCCTGTAGCCTCCTGTTTATAAATGTGGCGCGCTTCACATCATAAACAGGACTCTACCGGACACGGTCTGTAGACATTCCGAGGACCTAACCGCTCTGATACCACTTTTGTCACGACCCAACTCCGTAGGCCGCGACACGTGCCCTAGTTGGGCACTCGTACGTACCTTAACCTAAATTAACAAAGTATGGAAGATAAACCGAAATAATAATTTAACAAGTGGGCATGCCGCACGAAGGCCGATAAGGCCGTCACAAGGCATAAATAAACTCTAAACGTACGCAAATCTCACGAAACATATTCAGAACCCACACCACATGTCTACAGACCTCTACAGAACAAAAACATAATCATATGGCGGGACAGGGCCCCGCCGTACCCAGAATAAATACGTACATATGCGTAAAAATCTTATACCAAAATACGGGCTCCGGACAAAGGAGCACTTCAACAAATGTGAGTAGATAACCTAAGCAACGGCTCCACAAACCGTCGTTCGCACCGCGCGCACGAAACGCAGCCCCCGAAGAAAGCGGGGTGCGCAAAAATGTACCGAATATGTAAAGCGAGAAAATGTAATAAACAAAACTAAAATCGAACGGAATGTGCGGAAAACGAACGAGATGCATAACTAATAAAAAATGCGTACCGTAAATCATACGTAATGCATGCAAGTAAAACATATGCAAAAGCCGGCCCCGCTATGGGACTCGGTGAACGAGCGAGGCGCTCCCCCTTCTGTCCCGCGCCAAAACACATCATACTTCAGAGTAGAGAATATCTCCGAAACAAATCATAACATACCAAGTGGCCACATCACATCACATAATCAGATATCAGAATATACGTACATGGCACATCATACACCGTAACCCATGTACGTGTAATACCGCCCCTCACACCGGGGCGCGGCGAACAATGCAGAGAAGTACGCTTGAGAACATATCCCGGCCCGGCTCGGTGGGAAACATTGAGGCATCCACGAGTGGAGTAGTGAGAAACTAATGCAATCAAAAATAATATATATATATCCGGAGACTCGATGAGGCATATCAAATGACAAATCAAATCAATGAAATCGGACGGAGTCATAGTACGTACCTTTCGGACATCACGGAGGATTATGTCGGAACGAAAGATCATTCGGAGTCAAAGTACGTATCAAAACGTTTCATAGGACTTAATAGAATATTTAAAATGATTTTTATTTAGTAGCTAAAACATTTCTTAAAGCCGCTCGAAGACAAATCGTAAATGCAAAAGGAAAATCGGAAATAGTGGGCCCACCTCGGTCAATTGAGGTGGCGGACGTAAATTACATATGTTCAACTTCATAATATCATTTACGAGGATTTTAAGGTAATCGGATTTTATTTACAAAAGTTGGGGAGGTTTAGATCACTTTCTAGTCATTCACAACCTAACTAATTCAATTCTACTGAAAAAAAAGGGAGATTTTTGAATGCGGATTCCGAAGAGTGGAGTTGTCCCCGAGGTCCAATTCAAACCTAATACATCTAGGGCGTGCCAAAGAAAGAATAGGGGTAGCTTTACATACCTTTCTTGTCCTTTACGCTTGCCAAAACTCCAATCCCATTTCGTCAAAAATCTGCAAATGGTCATTCTTACCAGTTACTATTCATGCAAGTTGACATTTCAATCTTTGGTTTCTATTTGGCTACCGAAATTTCGGCAGCACTTCCCCTATAAACGTGACACCCCGAGATTCAACTCGGCTCAAAATAGTCAACAACAACCCAACAACAACACCAAGAACATCAACAATCACTACAAACCACAATGTAACATAACTAGTTTACTTTCCGACATAATACAATAACTTCCATTCCGACTCCACATTTTCAAACCAACATCATCATACTCACATTCATTACTAACCAAGATCATTACAATACCATTCGGAAGCATTTCATATCATTTCTACCATATATACACAAATTATACAAAATACACAACTTTCCACCAAAGTCATAATTTATCCAAATCTTCCAATCTTTAACATACATATTCATAACATATTCCTACCCTCCAAGTTCATCAATAATCATCATGATTCACACTCTAATATCTCAATTTCCATAATGTCATAAAATCATACAAATACAACATAAGTTCCTACATTCCGTTTTCATACCAACCAACCCATAATTGCTTCATTTACATTGTAATGATCACAACAACACAACTAACATATTAAACAAGATAAATCCATCATTAATTCACCTCTACATAAGCCACGGCCAACATGTACAATTCAACTTCATCCAATTTTGTTCAACTTTCATTTCTAATACAAACTCCACAATAACCACAACTAAAATACAACATAAAATTTAACTCATTCTAACTACCACACCATATTCCATACATTCGGCCACATGCTTGCATACACCTTTACCATGCAAACCTTCCATATTTCTATCTATTCTACTCATTTACATATTCCACAACACAAACCAACCTTCATAACATAAATAAATGAAATGAAATCTTACCTTTTTCTCCAAACTTCTTCACTTCCTCAAGTGTTGAATTGAGGAAACCAATGCTTATTCTTCCAAACCAAGTGCACCAAGTTGTAAAGGGACCATGAATTAGTATGGAAACCACAAGAAAATAATTTTTGGATCAAGATTTCTTGGTCCTCTTTTTCCTCTCTCTTGGCCGAATGGCCTTCATATTTTTGCTCTTGTTTTCTTGTTTTTCTCCTTCTCTCCCTTGTCTTGAAATTTCTAGAAAATTAATGAACTTTGCCTCTTATATATATTTTTAATAGTCACATGATCATGCACATGATCATTTCATGGGCTTGGCCAAGCCTTGCATGGCCGGCCACCCCTTGCCTTTGGGCCTAAATTTTCCACTTTTTTTTTTAGCCCAATTGACGACGGATCGTTCTTGGAAATTCACGGGACTAATTTACAAGATTCCAATTTTGCCCTTAACCTTCCTTAATATTTCCGCGTCAATATTTCCTTAAACATCACATGCACGTTGAGAAAAAAAATCCAAGCAAAGCCTTATTTCTTAACATTCCGAAGTATTTCCGACTTTTCCGAATACGCATAAAATGCGAGTTATAACATTGTTATTCATGCCTTACATACTCAGTATATTACTTTTACTGATGTCCTTTTGTTATGGATCTTTGCGTTCATGCCCGCAGGTAGATAGGGAGACGGACCGGATCCTTCGGCTCTTTCATTAGTGTTTGGACAGGAGCGCTCCATTTGTCCTGGAGCCACAGTTTATCCGGTATTATTCTTTTGTGTACAGATGGGCATGGCGGGGTCCTGTCCTGTCCTTATGATATTTTATACTCTTTGTAGAGGCTCGCAGAAAAATTTACATAGTTAGATGTTCAGTAACCTTATTGATTCATTTTGTTGTATATCATTTTTGGCAGCCTTGTCGGCCTGTACTTATGGCATAGTTGGTGATGTTATATAGATGTGTTATCTTTAAACTCATTCTCTTATAAATTATGGCATTTATGAGTTAGCTATGTGGTCCATCTATATATGAATATGAAAAGTATGTTAAGAGGTGCTTGGTAGGCTACCTCCGGGTACCCATCATAACCCTCCGGTTGGGTCATGACAGGTACCCGTCACGACCCTCCGATTGGGTCGTGATAAAAACTTCAACACAACCCCTTGTACACTTGTATACAATACTTCCCCAACAACATTATTACCACTCATAACATGATTATACTCGTAACATACCAAAAATTATAACTCAAGTTAATTTATATCTCAAAATATTATTAAATTCAGAGTTGACCTATCTTTTCATTTTCCTCCTTTAATCAAATTGTATAATAATCAAACAACCTCAACAACATGCAATAGATGTGAAAATTTACCTTAATCATACAAGAGCAAGCTTTGGATCAAATTACTTCACTAGTATAAAACCTCCAACTTCAACACCGAAGAGATACTTGAACTTTACTAACCCTAGTGAGCTTTCTAGCACTTGAATATCTTGATCCTCTTGGGATTGGCGTTGATTATCATATGAATTTTAGGAGAGGGTTTTGGACAGTATTTGGACGAATTTTGATGTGGAAATGGTGAAAAATGAAACTTGGAATGAATTTATAACATAACAAGGTCGGCCACCGGCTTACTTTTTGCGACCACTTTAACGGACCGCAGAATATTTGACGCTCCGTCAAATTGGTCCGCCAAATGGACCACCCAAAATGTCCTTCGTGAGCTGTTTACGGTGGAAAAAATTCCATTTGACGGGCTGTAGAAAGTTTTACAATCCGTCAAACCGAACCGTCAAATTTCACTTCCGGTACGTCTTACAACACGCACAACTTTCTCTGTGTTGGAACTAAACTCAATGAACTTCAATTTGGATCGGTAATGCACACCACAACTCTTCATATTCTAGGAGATATACGTCTCTCGAAGTTGACGAAAAATCTGTCCAAGAATTAAGAGCCAAGTTTTCCCAAAGTTTCGACAAACTTAATTTCCTTAATTCGCTTGTTCTCTAGTCCTTCCGTAACTTATTACATGAACTTAAACCATCATAACCATAATATAGGCACATATAATCACATATATCCTTGAATATAACTCCAGTGTCCATGATTAGGACAACTAACACCTAACGAATCTCAACGTACTAAACTACGAGATGTAACATCCTCCCCCCCCTAGAAACATTCATCCTCGAATGTTAAACACTTAGGAATTCTATAAAAATTTCAACAGAGATTCTCCTATAACTCTAGTACTACCAACCTATCACAACAATCCAAAATATACAACGCCATATAGGGCTACAACAAGAATAACAACAATGGCCTCCCACGACCAATATTCATATAATTACAGCATTATGCACTTGAAAACAATAGTGTCTCTGTCTGAACCTCCTTACGGGAGTGGAAACAAGTGTGGATACCTGGACCTCACATATGGCTTCGTGATTCATTTTTTCCTTATTCGATATTCCTCCAAAGGACCTTCACCGAAGCTACATCTTTAGTCCTCAATCTCCGAACACACTTTTTATCTAGAATAGCAATGGGAACTTCTTCGTAAGATAATTGCTCGGTAGCCTAAACATCATCTACGGTACAGCTCTGGAAGGATATCCAATGCACTTGCGAAGCATGTACACAGGGAAAATCAGGTGGACTGACTCTAAGTCTAAAGGTAAATCTAACTCATGGGCCACCTAGCTTTACTTTGCGTACAATTTTGTAAGGTACAATGTATTGAGGGATAAGTTTACCCTTCTTACCAAATCTCATGACACCTTTCATCGATGATACCTTTAAGATTACCCAATCATCAAATTGTATTTCTACGTCTCGTCAGCGATTATCCGTATAAGATTTCTGACGACTCTGAGCTGCCAATAATCGATCCTGAAAAGCTTGACCTTTCCCACTGCTTGCTGGATCAAATCTGGCCCTACTAACTTAGTCTCACCTACATCGAACTATCCAATTGGTGATCTACACTTCCGCCCATATAAAGCCTCATACGGGGCCATCTGGATACTGGAATGATAACTATTGTTATATGCAAATTCAATGAGTGGCCAATGATTATCCCAACTATCTCTAAAATCTAATACACATGCCCGTAGCATAACTTCGAGAGTCTGAATAGTACATTCAACTTGTCGATCAGTCTGGGGGTGGAATCTTTGTGCTAAGACTCACCTGAGTCCCCAACCCCTTCTAGAAAGATTTCCAGAAATTAGCTTTGAATTGCTCACCTCTGTCGGTTGATAATGGATACTGGAACACCATGGAGTCGTACTATCTCTTTGATATAAAGCTTTGCATAATCTTCGAACATAGTATGTAGTTAAATCAGTAGAAAATTAGCCGATTTCATAAATCTATCCATAATTACCCATATGGAATCATACTTAGGTCGAGATCGAGAAAATCGTAATGAAATCTATATTAATTACTTCCCATTTCCAATTTGAAATTTCAATAGCTTGCAACAATCCACAGGGCTTCTGATGCTCGATCTTTACTCGCTAACAATTAGGACATTAACCTACGAACTACGCTATGTCTTTCTTCATTCCATCCCACCAATAAGTTGACTTTATATCATGGTACATCTTTGTCGCTCCCGGGTGAACAGAATAACGGGAACAATGGGCTTCCCCTAAAATCTGGCGACGTAACTCTGCAACATCAGGAACACATAGTATGCCTCAGTACCTGAGAACTCCATCTACAGAAATCTCAAATGGCTACTCTTTCTTCTGAAGAGATGTATTTTTGTAATGGACTAACATGGAATCCTCATACAGGCGCTCTTTCACTTTAACTACTAAAGATGAGATAGCTAAATATCGAATAGTAACTCCCATATCACCTGAGTCCAATAATCGAACTCCTAGGCTAGCTAACTGCTGAAGCGCACGAGCTAGCTCCCTTTTCTCTGGTTGAACATCACATAAACTACCCATGAATTTGCGGCTAAGAGCATCAGCTACTACATTCGCCTTTCCAGGATGATATAAGATACTAACATTGTAATATTTTAATAACTCTAACCAATGTATCTGCCTTAAGTTTAACTCCTTCTGCTTAAAAATATATTGGAGACTCTTATGATCCGTATAAATATCCATATGAACACCATACAAGTCATGCCTCCACATCTTCAATGCATGAATCACCGCAGCCAACTCTAGATCATGGGCCGGGTAGTTTTTCTCGTGTTTCTGCAACTGCCTTGAAGCATAAGCAATAACTTTACCAGGCTGGATCAACACACAACCTAGCCTAATGCTGAGGCATCACAATAAATAACATAACCCTCCGATCCTTCTGAAAGTGTCAGGACCGCGGCCGAAGTCAATCTATTCTTCAACTCCTGAAAACTACACTCACAAGCATCCGTCTATGGAAACTTAGCTGATTTCTGAGTCAGCTTCATCAGTAGTGCAGAAAAAGAAGAAAACCCTTCTACAAATCTTTGGTAATAACCTACTAAACCCAGGAAACTACGAACTTCATTAGGTGATATAGGTCTCGACCAAGTCTTCACTGACTTAAACATATGCGGGTATCCACCCGAATCAAGACTCGACAAATAATATGTCTTACCCGCATTTTTTAGAGCATGAGCGTGACACGTGCTTCCTCAAGAAAAATTGACAATCATGTTGTTGCTACATAATTTAAACTCACGTTGATAGTGTTGTATCTCGTATTTTCGTACGTCGGATTATTTGCGAGCCGAGGTGGGGCCCACACATCGAGATTTTTTTTTGGGACATGTGACAAGTTATATGAAGCACACATGTAAAGTTGAACACAACTCAAGAAGGACCCTTGAGCCGAATCAAAGTGGAAGTCCTCCAAACGAATATTTTTAAGAAAACATTTTCGGGTGACCCGACTTCGAGAGGCAAAAACGGTATAATAAGTTTGGAATTTGGAAAAATACCAAGAAATATAAGTTGTATATAAGTGAATTAGCTTTCCAACCATAGGTCGTGGGTTCCCAGGTGACGTCGTTACAAGGAGATATGTACGTTTTAAGTCGAAAGGTCGGTTGGGCCCAGGCCCAACTGGGCCCAACCGGGTTAGGCCCATGACCCATGTTATATAAGTGATATTTCAGGCCTTCCCTCCTCATTTTAAGATCTGAAACAACCAGAAAATTCTGGAGAGAGATAGATAAAAAGCCTTGGAGAAGAAAAACCAATTTTGACCAAAATCCGGGCCCCGAATCCCGAAGCCCATGAAGGGAAAAGTATTGTACGCTGCGTTGTCTACAATTTGAGCTAAAAATCAACCAAGAAGGAGGATGATAACGTGGTGGCTGCCTACTTAAGGTAATATGAAGGCTCTTTTTCATTGTTAACAAGTTTATTTAAAGATTTAACGGATTAGAACGGAAGAAATAGCGATATAAATTCGTTTGTCTATTGTTGATGTGGTAGCCGTATGGGGGCTGTTTTGGTTGGGGATGATGAGCTAATTTTATTTAGTATTTTGGTTGTTGTGTTGTGGATTCTATGATGTTAAATGAAGATTTAATGGTTTAAATTGAAGTGGAAATTGTTTGGGGATTATTGAAGAAGTTAAGGTGATGTTAGTATGATTTCTTATATTTGCATGAATGATATTGTTAATGTGTGGTTGTTATATTTCATGATATGGAAGAAAGGAAATGTATTGTTCTTATTGGTTTTATTGGAGTTGGAAAATGTTGGATGGATTTGAAATGTTGATTGAATCGTTTTGAAAGTCATGCTTGAATTTTGCTTTTGGTTTTGAGAATTGAATAGAATTGAATGTTGATTACATGTGATTGAATTGAGTATAGAATGAATTGTGTGACAAGAATTGTGTTAGAATATATTTTGTATTGATTATTGAAGGAGTATGATAGTTAGTATTGTTGTTAATAATGGATGTTCCATTCTTGGTTGCCGTTGCCATATTCTCGGGACGGTGTATTTACGGGGAGATCCGAAATTTCTTTATTATAAGTGAATGTATTTGAAGGGTTAAGAGAGGAATGATAATGAATCTAATGGTTGCGTCAATTTTCTTGCATGTAGATTAGCGAGTTGGATGATTAAGCGTAGCTAATTGGTCGTGAGACGAGGTATGTTAAGGCTCGTCCTTTCTCCTTCTATGGCATGAATCACATAATGAAATATTATAAATGCTCCCATAACGACCTTATTTTCAAAGTTAAATTTATGATTTCAAAACATGATTTTCCTTAAAAGTTATAAATGTTTTAAAAAATATTCATTTTCTCCAAAATCTAAGTTTTATGTTTTTGATAGTTTTCATGACTAAAACGACGACTATGATTTTATGATGACAATAGTGATGCTAGACATGAGAAAATGACTATGATGAATATGTCAAGGATATGTTCTTACCATGGATACGACGATATGAAAATGTTAAGCTATTTTGGATAATGACTATTTTAAAGGTTTCAAAGTATGCATGAAATGATATGACATGTTCTATGTTTTCTTAATGTCATCCTTGATTGATAGTCTCACCTTAAATAATTGTTCCTCCAAGGTGAGACATGACGATCCGGGTTATTCCATAATGTAATCGGAGGTTACCGACCTTACGTCACTCCGATAGAGTTATAGCTTTTCTTCGGGCTCTCCCCGCATGCTATGACATGATATATGTATAAGTATACGTATATGTATATGTATACCGGGAAGATGGGGGCGGGTATGTGCGCTTATAGGCGCACACCACCGACGGGAGAATGATATGATATCGTCCGGACGCGTTCCGGACGCGGGACAAGTGGTTAAATGGATCCGATCCCGACGTGGTCGGGCGGTTTAATATGGATATGTTCTATTTTTTTATATATGAAAATGAGATGTTTTCAAAGAAAGAATACGTACATGTATATACAAATGGATCGGGCCGCACGTTCGCAAAGCGAATGTATATGGATCGGGCAGTAGTCCACCGTTCCCATATGGTCGGATCGGCCGCACGTTCCGCAGCATTAATCGGGCGATGATTACTTAAGAGGCTATATAGTACTCCAAAAGGTAAAGCTAACTTCACACATAATATATGTCATGGTAGACATGATATGCCTCTTAGATACAGGATACTCTCTCTTCACGTTGTGTTTTATACATCTCTTATGGTCTCGTGATACTATTCATGCCTTACATACTCGCACAATGCTCGTCGACGCCCCTTCTTGTGGGCGCTCGCGTTTCATGCCGCGCGGTACACTCGGACAAGTAAGAGCTATTGCGATAGAAGATGTTCCGGCGAGTTGGTAGGCTCCATTTGTACTCGGGAGTGTCGCCGAGTCGGATATATGCCATGATGTTTCATTCAAAGTTAGAGACTTTGCGGTACGTGAGTCCGAGTCGTGGGTTTTGGGGTCCATTAGCTTATATTTTCATGATATGAGTTGTCTTTACTATATATTTTATTTGATTTAAAAGCAAAAAGAGTCTTATTTTGAAAATTTACTATGGTATGTTTGATTTAAGGTTCAAAAAGAATATGTGAGTAATAAGAGTCGGCGGGTTCGCTCGGCTCCGAATACGGGGTCGGGTGCCCATCACACCCCGATCAAGATCAGGGTGTGACAAAGTGGTATCGAAGGTGTCCGTCCTAGGGGCTATCCGCAAAGTCGTGTCCAAGAGAGTCTGTTTATGGGTGTGAAGCCGGCCACATTTATAAACGGAGGTCAAGTGGGCATCTAGGGATTGTTGACCTTCTTTCCGTCCTACGATCGTGCGATAGAGCCAAGTCCTAGGAAAATGGAATCTCCTATACGGGTTTTACCTACGACGTAAGAAAGTGAGAAGCGGTACAGAAAGTTACAGGGACGAGTATTGATGTTCTGTTCTGTTACCCGAAGCTGGAGGCTCTGTATGGCTGAGATGTGTCGTATACATATGTAAGCCTGCAAGGTATTGTAATATTTTCTGTGTGCAGATTTGAATAGTGAGAATGATAAAAGAGGCCCTACTAGAATGGGTACGTCTAAGAGAAAGAAGCGCGGAAAGGAAATACGATAAACCGGGGAATAAGCGAGATGCGACGTTTTAGAAGGTTATGGATTTGGCATGGCGATAAAGGTGCGATCACTACCCTCGGGAATGCGGAGGCCCGGACAAGAAGTAGTCATACACACAAGTGGGAAGGTGAACATTGGGAATCGAAAAGGGTAAAATAGTAATTACAAAAAGAAAGGACGTGTTACGAAAATGTCCGGAATCGGTAAGGCTTTAAATTGCTCTAGATCGGGTAATAAAGGTCATGTGAGGGAGCGGATGCGATTATATCGCATTAAGGCACCGGATTCCACCAAAGTTTCGAGGTTAAGCGTGCTCAGGTGGGAGCAATTTCAGGATGGGTGACCCCCTGGGAAGTATCCCAGAAATTCTACATATTCAGACATAAGAAACAAATGAGAAGTTAGGGTAGCCTAAGGGAAACTGGAGCATGTGGGATGGTTGGAGACCATAAGAAGATGCATAGGACGAGGCAGACATGCTCGGTGAAGAGACGAGGAAGTGCATCACGGCCCCTAGAAATAGGATAGGCTTGAAAAAGTGTTTGGAAGTATTTTTGTGGGTTAGTTGATAGTAATTATATATATATATATATATATATATATATATATATATATATATGAAGAATCGAAGTGAAGGAGGGCATTAGTCAAGTAAGGGAATCGAAGCCCAAGTATGATTGTATAAGTGGACATGGAGTCCCGTCATTATTTTGCTGGACGGTAAGGAGGCTATTAGTGATAGTGGGAAGGAAGAGAGTGTGTTAGTGGAAAACAAAGAGAACAAAGTGTCGAAAGTGGAAAGGTATAAGAGGCTCCCGAGAGAAATTACCGGCAAAGTCGAGATTATTTTGTTAAGGACTCAAAGTAGACAGGGTGAAAAGGAATAGAAAGTGATAAAAGGAAACAGAAAGGAGTGTAAGAGAGTGTGTCAAGACCGGAAAAGCAAAGGAAGAACAAAGTGACTAAGAAGAATGTGAAGTAAGAAAAAGAGGATTAAGCTTAGCGACGATATAATAAGACTTTGGCCTTGAAAGATATAGAGGAATAAATGTATGGCCATACTAGTATGATTGTTGGAAGGTCCGAGAGGGACTCAAAGTAGATCTGTGTTAGAAAGGAATAGAAAGCTTTAGGATATGAAGAAATAGCAAGAAAAAGAAGTGTACGAAGGTGGTTGAAGAGCCCCAAAGGGGGGGGAGACCATATTATGATAGAGCTAAAAGGAACCGAAAGACTATCAAGTGTGAAAAAGAAACCTATTAATGGAATAAGAGTTCAAAGTATGATTAAGCTTAGCGACGATATGGGAAAAAAAAAAAGGGAGAAACGAAGTTTGGCCTTGAAGAGACGGATATGAAGGAATAAATGTATCGGCCATACTAGTACCAAGACATGGCTTTCGTTAAGGTGCGGTGACGAACAATAAGTTGTGAAAGAAATGACTCGGAAAGGACGTGAGGATAACAAGTTGGTATGGCGAAGTAGGAAAACCTATGACATGGAGCAAGGACTCATGAAAAAGTCAAGGAGTTCGATTATAAGACAAAAGGATGAGGAACGGGCATAAAGAAAAGAGCGGCTAAACAAAGGAAACCTCCTGGAGGATTATGCCCATAAGGTCAGTTGAACATTCGAGGACGAATGTTCTAAAGGGGGGGAGGATGTTATACCCCGCATTTTTAGAGCATGAGCGTGACACGTGCTTCCTCAAGAAAAATTGACAATCATGTTGTTGCTACATAATTTAAACTCACGTTGATAGTGTTGTATCTCGTATTTTCGTACGTCGGATTATTTGCGAGCTGAGGTGGGGCCCACACATCGAGATTTTTTTTGGTACATGTGACAAGTTATATGAAGCACACATGTAAAGTTGAACACAACTCAAGAAGGACCCTCGAGCCGAATCAAAGTGGAAGTCCTCCAAACGAATATTTTTAAGAAAACGTTTTCGGTGACCCGACTTCGAGAGGCAAACACGGTATAATAAGTTTGGAATTTGGAAAAATACCAAGAAATATAAGTTGTAGATAAGTGAATTAGATTTCCAACCATAGGTCGTGGGTTCCCAGGTGACGTCGTTACAAGGAGATATGTACGTTTTAAGACTGAAAGGTCAGTGGGCTAGGCCCAACTCGGGCCCAACCGGGTTAGGCCCATGACCCATGTTATATAAGTGATATTTCAGGCCTTCCCTCCTCATTTTAAGATCTGAAACAACCAGAAAATTCTGGAGAGAGATAGATAAAAAGCCTTGGAGAAGAAAAACCAATTTTGACCAAAATCCGAGCCCCCAATTCCGAAGCCCATGAAGAGAAAAGTGTCGTACGTCGCGTTGTCTTCAATTTGAGCTAAAAATCAACCAAGGAGGAGAGTGATAACGTGGTGGCTGCCTACTTAAGGTAATATTAAGGCTCCTTTTCATTGTTAACAAGTTTATTTAAAGATTTAACGGATTAGAACGGAAGAAATAGCGATATAAATTCGTTTGTCAGTGTTGATGTGGTAGCCGTATAGGGGGCTGTTTTGGTGGGGGATGATTGTTATATCCGGCATTTTTGCACATTTGGAAGGTTTGGAATAATTTTTGCTTGTAAGAAATAAGGCCATATTTGGATCTTACTACTATGAATATGTTGGCTATGGAAACATTAGTGCGGAATTATCGAGGAAGGTTAAGGGCAAAATTGGAATTTTGGAAATTTATTTCAGGAATTGCAAAATATGATCCATGGCAAATTGGGCTCAAAATAACAAAAGAAATTGAGGCCCAAAATGCTTGGGGATGGCCGGCCACATGGCCAAGCCCACCAAGGAATTTTTAATATTTTGCACATGTCTAATTAATTATATAAAGACCATGATCCTTAGAAACTTCAAGAAAAACAAAGAAAAATCAAGAAAGAAAAGAGATGAGGCCTTTCGGCCATAAGGAGAAAAAGAGAGAAAGAAAAAGGAAAAAATTCTTGAGCCTAAATCCTTGGTTTAAAAATTCATCTCTTGTTGAATTCCTACTAAGTTCAAGCTACTCTTCAACATGGTATAGAATTTTTGGTAAGAAAGTGCTTGTGTTGGCAAGTGGAAGTTTGAAGAAAAAGGTAAGATTTCCATGCCTTATGTTATGGAATAAGTGTATATGTTATGAGGATTGAATTTAGAAAATAAACATGGGGTTGTGATGTGTATGTGCTTAGCCGTGTGTGTGTGTGTGAGTGTATATAGCCGTGCATGTGCATGGTTGGGTATGAAGGATGTGTTGAAGTTTATGTTATATTCTAGTTGGGATTATGATGAAATTTATGTGAAAAATGAAAGTTGAATAAATTAGTGAAAGTTGGAAAACATGAGGTGTGGCCGTGTGGTGTAGGAAAGCAAAATGGAAATGGATTAATTTTCGTTTAGTTGTTAGTTATGTTGTTGTGATGTTTGCGATGAAAAGAAAGGTCTAATGAACCAAGTTGGTGTTGAAGTTGGTTGTATGTTGTGATGAGAAATTCATGTGATTTTTATATAGTTTATATAATCATGGAAGTAAGATTTTAGATGTGAATTATGATTATGGATGATGGAATTGGAAAATGAAAATATGTTAGGAATATGTATGTTTAAGATTAGAGGTTTTGAAATGAATTATGGTTTGATGGAAATTTTGTATATTTTGTGAAATCATGAGAAGTGTGTCGAATTGTGTTCGAATAACCTTGAGTTGGTAAATGAATGTGAGAATAATGATATTAAGTTGATATTGTGAAGTTGGAATGGAAAGGGTCATCGTATGTGAAAAGAAGGACTACTTATATTATAGTGCGTCTCATGACAATTGTTAATGCTATCGATGTTGTTGTTGGGTTGTTGTTGGTTGTTTTGAGCCGAGTTGAATCTCGGGGGTGTCGTATTTATAGGGGAAGTGCTTCTCTCTATCTCGGTAGCCAAATAGAAACCAAAGATTGAAATGTCAACTTGCATGAATAGTAATTGGTAAAGATGACCATTTGCGATTCTTGACGAAACGGGAATTGAGATTGGACGAGCATAAGACGTCCGCAAGGTATGTAACGCCTACTTATTCTCCATATGGCATGTCCTAGACCTACTAGGCTGAAAACGGAACCTCGGGACTAGTTCGCTCCTAGAAATCCGAGTTTGCTTTTGGTTACTATTCATTCAGCGCAATTGAATCAAAATGCTTGCCTTTGGATATAGGAACGCATAAACCTTTGTATCTTTCGTAAATGAATCCAAATGGCTCCGAAACTTTTTATAGACAACTATATGGAGCCTAACGTTTGTAAATTATGTTCGCCGCCTCGGCTTGACCGAGTGGGCCCGCAAGTCCGAGACTTCCCTTATTTGGTTTGTCGACTCGGTTTCGTACGATGTGAAAAGGAAGCGTACGTTTATGACTCTAAGGTCCGTTTGAAATGTCCTATTATGTTATTTGAACGCTCGTCACTACGAGCGCTACTATATTTTCCGAGAATAACGTACGATGTGTTTTTCGAAAAAAATTGATAACTAAAAGTACGCAACCATTGTACACTAATTTCCGATTTATTTGATACTCGCTTTGAGCTTTCTAATACTAATATATTTGTATATGAAATTATGTGTCGGTTTACGGAGTTTACTTTAATATGCATATGATTTACTTGCTACTACTGTTCGTGCCGATTATTATGATTTCGTTCGCCGGTGCCCGGGCCGGTTTTGTGATCGTGCGCTCTATGACATATTCGGCAGTATGATGTGTTACGGTTTTCGGGGCCTCGCCATAGGGCCGGTTACCGTTTATGGTGTTATGATGTGATATGGCATCTGATCTGTTCTGATGATTTGATGTGTATGACTTTGTGATGTGTTCGGAGATGTACGGAGATTTGAAAACACGGAGTATGATGTGTTGTGGCACCGGCGTCGGGGGGTGACCACGTTCTGAGCGTTATGCATGATTTTTATTTACATTACGCACATTTGCATTACGTACGGGTTTGGGTACATTGCCCCCGTATTTGTTCTATCTCTTCTCACTCCGGTTATGATTTGGATTAATGTACCTTACGCTTTACATACTCGGTACTTTTTCGTAAATCGACCCCCTTCTGTGGGGGGGGGTTTCACGTTTCATGCCGCGAGGTACAGCGCTCGGTTAGGTGATTCCCGGTTTAGGCTACCTACCTTGCTGCGTGAGTGCTCCCCTCGATCCGGAGCCCACCTTTGGTATATATGCTCTTGCTTTGGATATTACGTATATTTGCTACTATTTGGGTACGGCGGGGCCACGTCCCGTCATATGTTCGTATGTCCGTTACATTTGTAGAGGCTGTAGTCATGTTTGTGGGTCGTGGGTCCGTCTGTTTGTTGTGTGTGGGTTCGGTTCGTACGTATATGATTTCGATTTGCGTCCTTAAGCGGCCCCGTATGCTACTATGGCCGATGTGGCCCATCTGTTTGCATGAGTGTGTACGGGCGATGTACATTCCGCCAACTTTGATTACGAGTGATGTTTGACACGGGTGCCCGCTCGGGACCGCATTTGTATGATATCGCACGCTTCGACTATCGGTATGAATAATGTACGTTAAATCCGACCGTGCGGTACTATGATGATTTGGTTCGTAAGTACGTTTGGGTGCCTAGGTAGGGCACCGATCACGACCCACGGAGGTACAGGTCGTGACAAAAGTGGTGTCGAACGATGTCTTGTCCTCGGAATGTCTACGAGCCGTGTCTCGTAGAGTCTTGTTTATCGGTGTGTTGTGCACCACATCTATAAACGGGAGGCTACGGGACATTTAGGATGTTACCTTTCTTTGAATCTTAGATCGTGCGATAGAGCACCGTAGGAAATGCATTTATTTTTACTAACTTATAATTTCGGAAGAACGGTATCGACGATAAGACAGTATTGATATTGTCGGAAGCTACACCGAACGCGAGGTAAGCAATGGTAGGAAGGATGTGTATTGGGAAAGTTATTTGATGTACGCTTGTAACGTAATGATTGAAAATTGAAGAGAAAAGGAAAATAAATAGGAAAAATGGTTCTAATGTATGCATGGTGAATGAAACGTTTTCATTGTCGGTGGCAATTAAGGAGGCCGTGGATGAAAAGAAATGGTATGTATGTGAACGGAGTAAATATGGTTGTACGGTTAGATATGAACAAATTTCTTTAAAGCGTACGGGTGGGACCCGCTACGAAAATTTTAAGAAAATTCGGTAAGACTCCGATTTGCCTAAATTACGTGACAAAGGTCGTGTGGGGCAATTGACGTAGTTATATTGTCAATAACGCATCGACGCACGATAGAGTAAATTTAGTTAGCGTGCTAGGACCAGAGATACATACATGCTAGGATGGGTGACCCCTTGTACGAGAAAGTTTGTCGAGAAAATATACAATTGAAGAAATAAGCAAATAAATGGGGTGTGGAATTTGGATAACCTAAGGAAAGGTAAGTATTGCTAGGACCCTTAGATAAGAGCGACGCGATATGTATATGGTCGAAAAGTGAAAAAGTGCTCTTCTCTAGAGAGTGGGACCCGCTCGAGAATTCGAAAATTTGCTAAGACCCCGTTTGTAAGTAATTACGTAATAAATATGTATGTGTGTGTAGGACCTTACCATCCCCGCATTGGAACTAGAATGACGAAAGATTTGAAATAAGCGTTTGGAAATGTTTTGCGGGTAAGGTGAGGGTAAGTGTTATATGATAAATAAAAGATTGTTCTTTGGTGACCATATCGGTCGGGTAAAAGATATATGTAAAAAGGATGTTGTTTGAGGTATCTTTGACTTACGAAAGTATGTTCGAATACCTAGGTCGGCAAATTAAACGCAAGTTAGAAGGTGGGGTTGGGAGAAGTTGAAAACATTGCGAATGGATATGTGGTAAGATTTTTTGCGGTGAGCCAACGATGGTAAGGACATAATTACTTAATCGATGATCGGTAGGTTGTGTAGGGAGGAATGGGAAAAGGATTTAAATAGGATTCTAAAAAACCACGCGAATAGACCTCGGATCGGAGCATAGAGAAGACGATGGTAGAAGAAAACTTCCGTAAACCTCGAGAAATTACAAAAAGACCTAAAGGTTTTATCGGGATTCTATATGCCAGTACCTAAGGACCTACGATTTTGATAAAGCCGATTGGATCTATTATGCCAACGATCTCAAGGTACAAAGATTACGCTTCCATCGATGTACCTGAAACGTTCAAGGACTTTGATTATGAAGTTTGATATACCTCCGAACGCCTAACTTTGGTTACGAATCCGTACGTCATACGTATGTCCGATCACCTCCGATTTCGATGAAGCCCGTTCTTATATGTCTTCGTATGTGTGACTGCGATTACGGTACTTATCCGATGTATACTCCATCCGTTTGGCTTTGACTATGGTATGATATAGTATGAATTTACGCCTATTTTTAACTTCCGAATACGAATGCGTTTGTCCATGTACTCCATACGTCGACTCGACGACAAATTCGTACGATATATTTACGTATGTGTGACGCCGATTACGGATCCGTGTCGATTCTACTTCCTACGTTCGGCTTTTTACTACCCGACCTATCGATAAAGTTCGGTACGTCGACTTTGATTGTGGGTTCGTACGTCCGCTTACGAATACGTTCCCGTCCGATGGTACATCCCGGTATATGTCCGTATGCCGACTCCGACCGTGGAATTATCCGATATAGTTCGGCACGTACGATTCCGACTATAGAATTGTTTGATCCGCTTCGTACGTACGTCTTCGATTGTGAATGCCTAAGATAATCGTCGGAATATGAGATAACGTTGGATTCGTGCTTTTGATTCGGAAATAACTTCGTTGACCCTCCGATCTCTCGGGACCGATAAAGATCCGACATCTTTTTCTGGTCCTATTTAAGATTATGCAACCGCTGGACTAATAAAGATTTCGAGCACCCTAATGCCTGGAATGACGGAAGGAGTTGGAAAAGAAATGCTTCACAAGCGCTCGACTAAATGGAAGTATGTGGTTGGCAAGAGAACCCCCCCCCCCGAGAAGTTTTCTTTAAGACCCATAAGGCTAATTTAACATTCGAGGACGAATGTTCTAAAGGGGGGGAGGATGTTATATCCGGCATTTTTGCGTATTCGAAAAATTTGAAAATAACCTTGATTTTAAGGAATAGGGTCATGTTTGGATTTTTCTTAAAATGTGTATGTCGGTTATGGAAACATTTGCGGAATTATCGATTGGAAGGCCTAAGGGCAAAATTGGAATTTTGGAAATTTATTTTGGGAATTGCAAGATATGATCCATGGGAAATTGGGCTCAAAATAATAAAAGAAATTGAGGCCCAAAATGCATGGGGTGGCCGGCTATCATGGCCAAGCCCCCATGGAAATATTAATTTGTCCATGTGATAAAATAATATAAGACCATGATCATTGTCATCTTTTAAGAAAGATTCAAGAAAAAAAAGAAAACCATGGAGAGCTCTAAGGAGAAAAAGAGAGAAAGAAAAAAAAAAATTCCAAGTTCTTTAATCTCCATCCAAAAATCTTGTTCTTCTCGAATTTATAACAAGTTCAAGGCGCTCTTCGACATGGTATAGAATTTTTGGTAAGAAAGAACTTGTGTTGGGAAGGTGGAAATTTCAAGAAAAGGTAAGATTTCCATGCCTTATGTTATGGAATAAGTGTATATGTTATGAGGATTGAATTTAGAAAATAAACATGGGGTTGTGATGTGTATGTGTGTAGCCGTGTGTGTGTGTGTGAGTGTATATAGTCGTGCATGTGCATGGTTGGGTATGAGGATGTGTTGAAGTTTATGTTATATTCTAGTTGGGATTATGATGAAATTTATGTGAAAAATGAAAGTTGAATAAATTAGTGAAAGTTGGAAAACATGAGGTGTGGCCGTGTGGTGTAGGAAAGCAAAATGGAAATGGATTAATTTTCGTTTAGTTGTTAGTTATGTTGTTGTGAGGTTTGCGATGAAAAGAAAGGTCTAATGAACCAAGTTGGTGTTGAAGTTGGTTGTATGTTGTGATGAGAAATTCATGTGATTTTTATATAGTTTATATAATCAGGAAGTAAGATTTTAGATGTGAATTATGATTATGGATGATGGAATTGGAAAATGAAAATATGTTAGGAATATGTATGTTTAAGATTAGAGGTTTTGAAATGAATTATGGTTTGATGGAAATTTTGTATATTTTTGTGAAATCATGAGAAGTGTGTCGAATTGTGTTCGAATAACCTTGAGTTGGTAAATGAATGTGAGAATAATGATATTAAGTTGATATTGTGAAGTTGGAATGGAAAGGGTCATCGTATGTGAAAAGAAGGACTACTTATATTATAGTGCGTCTCATGACAATTGTTAATGCTATCGATGTTGTTGTTGGGTTGTTGTTGGTTGTTTTGAGCCGAGTTGAATCTCGGGGGTGTCGTATTTATAGGGGAAGTGCTGCCGAAATCTCGGTAGCCAAATAGAAACCAAAGATTGAAATGTCAACTTGCATGAATAGTAATTGGTAAAGATGACCATTTGCAGATTCTTGACGAAACGGGAATTGAGATTGGACGAGCATAAGACGTCCGCAAGGTATGTAACGCCTACTTATTCTCCATATGGCATGTCCTAGACCTACTAGGCTGAAAACGGAACCTCGGGACTAATTCTGCTCCTAGAAATCTGAGTTTGCTTTTGGTTACTATTCATTCAGCGCAATTGAATCAAAATGCTTGCCTTTGGATATAGGAACGCATAAACCTTTGTATCTTTCGTAAATGAATCCAAATGGCTCCGAAACTTTTTATAGACAACTATATGGAGCCTAACGTTTGTAAATTATGTTCGCCGCCTCGGCTTGACCCGAGGTGGGCCCGCAAGTCCCGAGACTTCCCTTATTTGGTTTGTCTGACTCAGTTTTCGTACGATGTGAAAAGGAAGCGTCGTTTTATGACTCTAAGGTCCGTTTGAAATGTCCTATTATGTTATTTGAACGCTCATCACTACGAGCGCTACTATATTTTCCGAGAATAACGTACGATGTGTTTTTCGAAAAAATTGATAACTAAAAGTCTGCAACCATTGTACACTAATTTCCAATTTATTTGATACTCGCTTTGAGCTTTCTAATACTAATATATTTGTATATGAAATTATGTGTCGGTTTTAAGAGTTTACTTTAATATGCATATGATTTACTCCGCTACTACTGTCGTGCCGATTATTATGATTTCGTTCGCCGGTGCCGGGCCGGTTTTTGTGATCGTGCGCTCTATGACATATTCGGCGGTATGATGTGTTACGGTTTTCGGGGCCTCGCCATAGGGGCTTACCGTTTATGGTGTTATGATGTGATATGGCATTTGATGTTGTCCCGATGATTTGATGTGTATGACTTTGTGATGTGTTCGGAGATGTACGGAGATTTGAAAAATTACGGAGTATGATGTGTTGTGGCACCGGCGTCGTGGGGTGACCCGTTCTGAGCGTTATGCATGATTTTTATTTACATTACGCACATTTGCATTGCATGGGTTTGGGTCTGTTACTTCGTATTTGTTCTATCTCTTCTCACTCCGGTTATGATTTGGATTACTGTACCTTCTGCTTTACATACTCGGTACTTTTTCCGTACTGACCCTTCTTGGGGGGCTGCGTTTCATGCCGCGCAGGTACAGGCGCTCGGTTGGGTGATTCCCCGGTTTAGGCTACCTATTCGCTCGTGGAGTGCTCCCCTCGATCCGGAGCCCACCTTTGGTATATATACTCGCTTTGGATATTCTCGTATATTTGCTACTATTTGGGTACGGCGGGGCCCTGTCCCGTCATATGTTCATGTTCTGTTTGTAGAGGCCTGTAGTCATGTTGTGGGTCGTGGGTCCGGTCTGGTTTGTGTGTGGGTTCGGTTCGTCGTATATGATTTCGATTTGCGTCCTTAAGCGGCCCGTATGCTACTATGGCCGATGTGGCCCATCGTTTGCATGAGTGTGTCGGGCGATGTACATTCCGCCAACTTTGATTCGATGTGATGTTTGACACGGGTGCCCGCTCAGGACCGCATTTGTATGATATCTGCTTTCGACTGTCAGTGTGAATAATGTCTGTTAAATCCGACCGTGCGGTACTCCGATGATTTGGTTCGTAAGTCTGTCTGGGTGGCTAGGTAGGGCACCAGTCACGGCCCACGGAGCTGGGTCGTGACAATGATGAGCTAATTTTATTTAGTATTTTGGTTGTTGTGTTGTGGATTCTATGATGTTTAATGAAGATTTAATGGTTTAAATTGAAGTGGAAATTGTTTGGGGATTATTGAAGAAGTTAAGGTGATGTTAGTATGATTTCTTATATTTGCATGAATGATATTGTTAATGTGTGGTTGTTATATTTCATGAGTATGGAAGAAAGAAAATGTGTTGTAATTGTTCTTATTGAATTTGGAAAAATTCGGGTAGTGTATGTGTTGGGTGGACGTTTGAAATGTTATGTGAATTGCTTGAAGTATGCTTGAATTTTGCTTGTAAGGTTTTGAGCAAGTATTCGAATGTGAGATCATTGGTATTGGCTTGATTACATGTGATTGAATTGAGTATAAACGAGATGCCGTTGAATTGTGTGACAAGAATTGTTAAGGTTAGAATATATTTTGTATTGATTATTGAAGTTGTAAGTATGATAGTTAGTATTGTTGTTAATAATGTGGCCTTAGTTCCATTCTCGGGTTGTTGTTGTAAATATTGGCCAAGTTAGGATCTCGGGGGTGGTGTATTTACAGAGATCTTTCGAAATTTCGGCGGGAGAATATAAGTGAATTTATTGAGAAGTTAAGATAAGTGAATGACCATGAATCTAATGGTTGTGTCAATTCTCTTGCATGTAGATTAGCGAGTTCGGGCTAGTAAGCGTAGCTAGTAAGGCGCGCGAGCGCGCAGTATGTTAAGGCTCGTCCCTTTTTCTTTCTACGGCATGAATCACATAATGAAATATTATAAATGCTCCCATAACGACCTTATTTTCAAAGTTAGAATTTACGATTTCAAAACATGATTTCTTCTTAAAAGTTATAAATGTTTTAAAAAATATTCATTTTCTCCAAAATCTAAGTTTTACGTTTTGATAGTTTTCATGACTAAAACGACGACTATGATTTTATGACGACAAGGAAAGGATGATGCCAGATATAAGAAGACGTATGATGAATATGTCAAGGATATGTTCTTACCATGGATACGACGATATGAAAATGTTAAGCTATTTTCGAATAATGACTATTTTAAAGGCTCCAAAGTGCATGATCTGATATGACATGTTCTATGTTCTCTTAATGTTGCCCTTCGTTGATAGTCTACCTTAAATAATCGTTCCTCCAAGGTGAGACATGACGATCGGGTTATTCCATAGTATAATCGGAGGTTACCGACCTTACGTCACTCCGATAGAGTTATAGCTTTTCTTCGGGCTCTCCTGCATGCTATGACATGATATATGTATAAGTATACGTATATGTATATGTATATGGGGAAGATGGGAAAAAGGGCAGGCGCTATAGGCGCACAGCCACCTGATCAGTTGGAGAATGATATGATATCGTCCCGGACGCGGGATGCCCGGACGCGGGACAAGTGGTTAAATGGATCGGAGCCGACGCCTCGGCAATATGGTATGTTCTATTTTCTTTATATATGAAAATGAGATGTTTTCAAAGAAAGAATACGTACATGTATATACAAATGGATCGGGCCGCACGTTCCGCAGCAATGTATATATGGATCGGGCCGCACGTTCCGCGCAAGATAGTATATGGATCGGCCGCACGTTCCGCAACATTAAGCATGCGTGATTCCGCCTTAAGAGGCACTCATACTTACGAATTCTGACACACGATATGCTTTATATGTACTGACTTCTGCCTTTACACATGATATGCCTCTTATACGAGATACTCTCTTTCACGTGACATGCTCTACATCTCTTATTATGTTACGTTCATGCCTTACATACTCGGTACAATGCTCTGCGACCCTCTTCTTTGGGGGGCCGCGTTTCATGTTGCAGTACACCTGACGGATAGAAGATGTTCCGGCGAAGTTGGCAAACTCCTTTGTTCCTCGAGTGTCGCTTTGTAGGTCAATTGACATACTATGCCATGATGTTTCATTCGGTTAGAGACTTTGCGACGTAGTCGTGGGTTTTGGGAACGGTTGTATCATGATATGAGTTGTGTACTATATATTTTATTTGATTTAAAAGCAACGAAAGAGTCTTATTATGTATGAGTAATCTTATTAGGTATGTTTGCTTTGAAGGTTCAAAAAAAAAAAAAAAAAAAAACTCAGTACGTAGTAAGAGTCGACGGGTTAATCCGGCTCCGGTTACGGGGTCGGTGCCCATCACACCCTGATCAAGATTAGGGTGTGACAAAGTGGTATCAAGCAGGTGTCGTCTAGGGGTTGTCCGCAAAGTCGTGTCCGATGGTGAGAGTCCCGTTTATGGGTGTGAAGCCGCCATTTATAAACGGGGAGGCGCGGGGGCATCTAGGGATTGTTGACTTCTTTACGTCCTATGATCGTGCGATAGAGCCAAGTCCTAGAAAAATGGAATCTCCTATACGGGTTTTACCTACGAAGAAAAGTGAGAAGCGGTACGGAAAGTTACGGGGATGAGTATTGATGTTACACAAGCCAGCACCCGAAGCTAGAGGCTCTGTATGGCGAGATGTGTCGTATACATATGTAAGCGCAAGGTATTGTAATATTTGTTGTGCAGATTTGAATAGTGAGAATGATAAAGGAGGCCCTACTAGAATGGGTACGTCTAAGAGAAAGAAGCGCGGAAAGGAAATACGATAAACCGGGAATAAGCGCGGTGCGACGTTTTAGAGAGGTTATGGATTTGGCATGGCGATAAAGGTGCGACCACTACCCTCGGGAATGCGGGAGGCCCGGTGACAAGAAGTAGTCATACACGCAGTGGAGGGTGAACCTTCGGAACTAAAAAGGGCAAAATAGTAATTACAAAAGAAAGGACGTGTTACGAAAATGTTCCGGAATGCCGTAAGGCTTTAAATTACTCCGGATCGAGGTAATAAAGGTCATGCAACGGAGCGGATGCGATTATATCGCATTAAGGCATCGATTCCACCAAAGTTTCGAGGTTAAGCGTGCTCGGGGAGCAATTTCAGGATGGGTGACCCCCTGGGAAGTATCCCAGAAATTCTACATATTCGAGTACCTTCTTTTTCTTGCTATTTCTTCATTCGAGTACCCTGATCAAGATTAGGGTGTGACACGAACATGCATCCGGCCCTTTAATAAGGGACGCGATACGAACCCCCCCTCGTAGACGGGATGCGGTGGACGTACAAATCGATCAAATGCCATCCCGGCCGCCATCCCCATAATATCACATAATCGCATCATAATCGATACGACGGATCCCGCCGCACATCCGAGGGACGCGGTGAATAATGCAAGCCGGAAGTGCACGAATCAGTAACTCCGGCCCGGCGCAAAGGAAGGAAGCGTTGAGGCATCCACGAACGACTAATGAGAAACCATATACATACGTACCGACATACGTACTTAATGTAACCGAAATAGTTCGGAAGATAGGTCAAATCAAAGTAGTCGATTATGTCGAGTAGCGAGTATCCTTAATCGTTTCGGATGTCGAATAATATCAAGATTCGTAAAGATAATCATAATACTTATTAGTTAACGGACGGATTTAAAAACATAATCGAGAGGTACCCGAAGAACGGACGTAAATAGACCAATTTGAGCCTGCTGAGAGTATCAAGGTTTTGTGGGCCCACCTCGGACCCAACCATAGTAAAAGTACGTAAATTATGGATAATAAACCTTAGGAGTCGCCATGATCGTCTTGGGGCATTCCGATTCCATTTATGGAAGTTAGGCACATATAGGCAACTTTGCCGATAAAGGGCACAAGAATGAATCAATATTACTGAATGGTTTTGCGCTATTTTCAATCTCAGAGTATGAGAAGCAGAAGTGCGATCGAGGCTCGCTTTCAAGCCTACTACACTCAGAACATGCCAAAGAATGGAAGGCAAGACTTTACATACCTTGGTTGTGCCTTACGCTCATCCAATTTCAATTCCCGTTTCGTCAGAAATCTGCAAATGGTCATCTTTACCAGTTACTATTCATGAGAGTTAACATTTCACTCTTGGGTTTACATTTAGCTACCGAAATTTCGGCAGCACCTCCCCTATAAATGTGACGCCCCGAGAATTTGACTCGGCTCAGAATAACCAACAACAAGCCAACAACAACACCAACAACAACAACAAGTACTACAATCACATTACGAAGTAAATAGTTTTCCTTCTTACACAAGACAACCACTTCTACCCCAACTTCATACTTTCCAACTAATATCAATATTTCCATATTCATTTACTAATTCAAGACCATTCAAATGCAGTTCGAAAGCATTTCACATTATTTCACAAACTATACAAAAGTTTCACTAAAATCATAATTCACCCAAAAATTCCAACTTTCAACATAAGCTTCCATAACGCATTTTTGTCTTCCAATTTCATTAACACAAATCATAATTTGCACCTTAACCACTTCTTTTTCCATAATTACATAAACTATAATAAAATCGCATACTTTCCGACAACAACTTAACAACCAATTCTTCGTGTTAACTTAAACCATTATTCTTCCATCTACCTCACAAGGCTATAACAACACAATTAACACATCAAACAAAATTAATTCATTTTCATTTCAATCTTCATACCACACGGCCAACATCCACTTTTCCAACTTCATCCTAATTCATTCAACTTTCATTTCCAACATGAATTCCATCATAACCACAACTAAAACACAACACCAAATTCAACTAATCATAGCCATGCAACATACACATACATACGACCATATACACGCACACACACATACACGGCTTCCACACATACAACTCACAACTCCATGATTTCCTTGCAATTTCACTTATACTAATATTCATAAATCTTCCATAACAAAAAGAACATAGAATTCTTACCTTTTTCCAACTTTTCCACTTGCCAAAAGAAGCTCTTTCTTGCCTTGAAAATTATACCATGTTGGAGAGGGGCTTGAGCTTAGTAGTAATTCCAAAAGAGATGGATTTTTGAACCAAGAATAAGCTCCAAGAATTTTTTCCTTTTCTCTTCTCCTCTTTTTTCTCTAGCCGATTGCCTCTCTTTTCTTTTTCTTGGTTTTGTTTTGATTTTTCTTGAAATTTCTAGAGATAACCACATATATATATATATATTTCCTTGACTAGTCACATGTTTGGCACATGGAAATTATTCATTATTTGGTGGACTTGGGCCTATTCATGGCCGGCCACCCTCATCTCTTGGGCCTTAATTTTCATTTTATTCCTTTGAGCCCAATTGGCTAAAATCTCATTTTGTAATTCCCGAAATAAATTTCCAAAATTCCAATTTTGCCCTTAGGCCTTCTCCAAATTGTTTCCACATTCGAACTTCCATAACCGGCATACCAACATCAAGAAAAATCCAAACATAACCTTATTCCTTGTAAATCAAGGTTACTTCCAAACTTTCGAATACGCAAAAATGCCGGATGTAACATCCTCCCCCCCTTTAAAACATTCGTCCTCGAATGTTAAATTAGCCTTATAGGTTTTACAAACACTTCGGGGGGGGGGGGGGGGTCTTTCTGCCAACTACATACTCACACCTGATCGAAATAATTGTAAGAGCCTTCACTTTCCAAGTCCTTCTATCATTTTCCGATATTGCATATTGGGGCTGTTCGAAATCCTAGTCTAGCGGTCCATATGATTTTAAATCGGATATAGGGTGAACAGAATATTTGTCAGAGCTGGAAGATCAGAGGTATGTCAGACGAAGTCGCATCCGGAATCGAATGCGAAGCGTAGCGAACGTAATCGTAATCATACGTTGTACTCGTACAAATTCACGATCGTAACTGCACTACGAAGTATATCGCACAGTTTCGTATCGCAGTCGATGTACGCAGATGTATCAAATAGATTTGTAATCGGTGGTCGACGCATAGAAGGGTGTCGATGACCGTAATTGGAGTCGATGTACAGAGGTATATTAAACGTAAACGTAATGAGATTCGAAGCACGGGTGTAGTAAATGGAGCTTCACCGAAAATGGGGGCGCGTAAATATGGCATACGTAATCGCGATCGCAGTCGAACTACCTTTACTATACTTCGCAGACTTACGTAAATTTCCTCGTCATCCTACTTACAAACATTTCCAATCGCCATTCAAATTTTCTCTCGGTTTCTCAGACCGTCTTTCTTCATTCTTCTCCGATCTCGTTCGTCTTAATCGGTGTAACCTTTTAGGACCTCTAATTACTCCACATATTCAAATTCCACTTAAGTTACCCCAAATTCTCATTTAGTCTCCATATCCATATTTGTGAAAAATTTTGACGTACTTCCTGTGGGGTCACCCATCCCAGATTGCTCCGGTCTGGCTCGCTTAACTTCAAAACTTCCATACACTCTGATGCGTTATCGGTAATATCACTGCGTCAATTGCCTCACACGATCTTTGCCACGTAATTTAGGGCCGTTTAGCACCTTAATAAATTTTTCAGAAATTTTCGTAGCGGGTCCCACCCCGATCCAAACTACACAATTACCATATTGCCCTTCAGGATTCCTCAATATCTATTTCCACTTGTACTCATAATTATCTTCCATCCGGGGTTTCTAGATTGATACCTGAGGCGGGGACATTTCGCCGCCTTACCATCACCGGATAATATTTACTAAATCGTACATACATAGGAAATTCTAGAAGCTCATATACTTATAAAATAATCAATTTCGGTCCGACTCGGGGAGCCGCCGTAAGAGGTGTGTCCACCATCATCCTCGTCCGTCCGCTTCCTACCTACTCTCGGCCTCCGCTATCACTCGCATCCGAATCGGAGGGATATGGATGATCGACAAATCCCGCTCACCGGTGACCGGATCAAAGAGAAATCGTAGCACTCTCCGAGGTAGCCGGCCGATACGGTGCTCACTCTCGTAAACAATCGGCGTACCTCAGAAATCCTCTCCTCCGTCGTCCCGTGAAGAAGGCTCCGATGGATCCGCTCATAACTATCCTCCTCCGGAGGTGCAGTAAGAAGCCTCGGAGGGGTCATCGCGCATCCTCCGAGATATCCGTGTCGTAGCCATCCTCCACGGAATCCTCTCGCTCTAGAAACGGAGACTCGGAGGAATCGTGGCCGGGTCCTCCGACGGATCCGTATCGTAACTATCCTCCGCGGGATCCTCCGAAGGGTCCGTCTCAATCGAGTAACCGGGGCTCCGCCTACTCGGCCCCGTGACATCCTCGGGGGCCTTCTTGGCACCCCCATCCCCTCGTCGAAACCACCCTCTTCATCTTTATCAACCTACACTCACCTGCAAGGAGAGGGTCAGAAATAATTTCCCAAAATGCCGACGCCTCGATGCTCTTTTCGAGCCTCGCCGTAGACACGCAATTCGTCGCGAGAAACCATCCTAACAATACAGCTCTATCGCACGATCTAAGATTCCAAGAAAGGGTAACATAACATCCTAGATGTCTCGTAGCTTCTCGTTTATAGATGTGGGGCCCAACACACCGATAAACAAGACTCTACTAGACACGGCCTGCGACAATCCGAGGATCGACCGCTCGATACCACTTTTGTCACGACCCAATCCCATAGGCCGCGACTGGTGTCCTAATCGGGCACCCATACGTACCTACCTACCGCATCCGTAGATACCAAATAGCTAATTCCGTTCAGACATACAGATATAAATACATCGCACGAATATATATATATATATATATATATACTCAAACCTGTACAGAAGCCGCTAGGGCTATCACAATACACAGGAATACTCAGACCGCAGACTCGTACTCACTTACCCGAACGGTGACAACCCACAACCCACAATCATGTCTACAGGCCTCTAACATACGTAACTTTAACCGAAGACGGGACAGGCCCCGCCGTACCCAAATGATCATATATACTAGTAACAAACGGGACAACGAAGATATGTACCAAAAAGTATCAGCTCCGGATCAAAGGGAGCTCTCCAAACAAAGAAACCGATATCCTAAACTGGCGGCGTACCGTGCGGCGCCCGTACCTGTGGGCATGTAACACACCGAAGAAAAAGGGGTCACTTTAAAAAATGTACCGAGTATGTAAAACGGAAACATAACATACATAATTATAATCGGAGCCAAATACGTGAAGTCATAGCGGTGCGTAATCGAATCCATGGGCGGTCGACTTACAAAGCGTACGTACGTAATCATAAGCGGAGTCGACTTAAAGAGCGTACGTACGTAATCTTAATATGTCGTACTTAGGAATGCGGGGTCGACGGAGGCAGAATGCGGATCGAGATACTTAGTGTGCCTACGTACTCTTTACGTAACCGTATCTCAAATGTATGTACGTAATCATGTAGCAGTCATAGTCATATATACGTACATATATATCGTATCCCAATCGAAAATACGTACGTATCCCGGCCCTTTAATAAGGGACGCGGTAATAACCCGCCCTCGTATACGGGACGCGGTGGACGTACGTAATCGTATCAAATGCCATCCCGGCCGCCATCCCCATAATATCACATAATCGCATCATAATCGATAGACATCTCGGCCCGCACATCCGAGGGACGCGGTGAATAATGCAATGAAGTGCACGAATCACGTAACCTCGGCCCGGCGCCAGTGAAGGAAGCGTTGAGGCATCCACGAACAGACTAATGAGAAACCATATACATACAGACCGACATACAGACTTAATGTAACTGAAATAGTTCAGAAGATAGGTCAAATCAAAGTAGTCAGATTATGTCAGAGCAGAGTATCCAGAATCGTTTCAGATGTCAGAATAATATCAAGATTCAGAAAGATAATCATAATACTTATTAGTTAACGGACGGAAACATAATCGAGAGGTACCCATGAAGAACGGATTAAATAGACCAACTTAACAACCGGAAGTATCAAGGTTTTGTGGGCCCACCTCGGACCCAACCATAGTAAAGTACGTAAACCTTGGATAATAAACCTTAGGGAGTCGCCCATGATCGTCTTGGGGCATTCCGATTCCATTTATGGAAGTTAGGCACATATAGGCAACTTTGCCGATAAAGGGCACAAGAATGAATCAATATTACTGAATGGTTTTGCGCTATTTTCAATCTCAGAGTATGAGAAGCAGAAGTGCGATCGAGGCTCGCTTTCAAGCCTACTACACTCAGAACATGCCAAAGAATGGAAGGCAATACTTTACTGTCACGACCCAACTCCGTAGGCCGCGACTCGTGCCCTAGTTGGGCACTCATACGTACCTTACCCTAAATTAGCACAATATTAAAGACAAACAGAAATAATAATTTAACAAGGACAAGTGGGCATGCCGCACGAAGGCCGATAAGGCCGTCACAAAACATAGATAAACTCTAAACGTACGCAAATCTCACGAAACATATACGTAACCCACACCACATGTCTACGTACCTCTACGAACAAAACATAATCATATGACGGGACGGGCCCCGTCGTACCCCAATGAATATGTACAAATGAAATAGAAAACTTTTATACCAAAATACGGCTCCCGGACAAGGAGCACTTCAACCATCCGAGTTACAACCTAGGCGGGCAACGGATCGACAAATCAAACGTCCGTACCGCGTGGCACGAAAATTCGAAGAAAGGGGGTCGGTCACGAGAAAATGTACCGAATATGTAAAGTAGTAATCGAATAAAAACATTAAAATCGTAACGTAATGTGCGAAATCAACCGAGATGCATAGTAGTCAAAAATGCGTATCGTAAACCATAAGTAATGCATGCAGTAAAACATATGTCAAAGCCGCCCCGCTATGCGGGGACTCGGTGAACGTAACATAGGCGCCCCGTCTCCGCGCCAAAACACATCATACTTCGAGTAGGAATATCTCCGAAACAAATCATAACATACCAAATGGCCATATCGATCATATCATAACAAAGCGTACATGGAACAACATACACCGTAACCCATGCACGTATATACCGCCCCCTCACACCGGGCGCGGCGAACAATGCAGAGAAATACGCTTGAGAACATATCCGGCCCGGCTCGGTGTGGGAAACATCGAGGCATCCACGAGTGGAGTAGTGAGAAACTAATGCAATAAAAATAACATATATATATCCGTAGAGACTCGATGAGGCAGATCAACCGACAAATCAAATCAATGAAATCGGACGGAGTCATAGTACGTACCTTTCGGACATCACGGAAGGTTATGTCTTAACGTAACATTCGGATTCGTGATACATCGAACACATCTCGTAACTTAACGGAATATTCAAAATAGTTTTTAAGTAATAAATAGAGGAGTAGTTAAAACGTTTTCTTTTTAAAGCCGCTCGAAGACAAGTCATAAACACAAAAGGGTAAAATCAAAAATAGTGGGCCCACCTCGGTCAATTGAGGTGGCGGACGTAAATTTTAACCATTGGGCTCCATAAAGTTATTTAGGAAAGTTTCGAAGCGATTCGGATTCATTTGCAAAAGATACGAAGGTTGAAGCATTCTTATATCCAAAAGCAAGCTTTATGATTCAATTACGCTGAATGAATAGTATTCAAAATCAAACTCGAATTTCTGGGAGCAGAATTATCCCTGAGGTTTCGTTTTCGGCCTAATAGGTCTAGGACGTGCCAAATAAAGAATAGGTAAGCTTTACATACCTTTCTTGCCTTTTACGCTTGCCAAAACTCCGATCCTGTTTCGTCAAAAATCTGCAAATGGTCACCCTTACCAGTTACTATTCATGAGGCTTGAAAATTCCAACTTTGGTTTAGTATTTGCCTGCCGAAATTTCGGCAGCATCTCCCCTATAAATACGACACCCCGAGAATTAAACTCGGCTCAAAACAATCAACAACAACCCAACAACAACATCAACAATCACAACAAAACACAATATAATACAACTAGCCCATTTTCCAACATAATACAATAACTTCCATTCCGACTTCACACGTCCAAATCAATACCATCATATTCACATTCATTACTAACTAGAATCGTTACAATGCCATTCGGAAGCTTTTCATATCACTTCTACAATATATACTCAAGCTATACAAAATATACAACTTTCCACCAAAGTCATAATTTATCCAAATCTTCTAATCTTTAACACACACATTCATAACACATTTCCATCTTCTAAATTCATCTACAATCATCATAAATTGTTCCTTAACATCTTAATTCCCATAATGTCATAAAATCATAAAAATACGACATAAGTTCCTACATCCCATTTCAATGCAATCTTACATCACTTTACTTCCATTTACATTGCAAGGGTCACAATAACACAATTAACATACTAAACAAACTTAATTCATTTCCATCCTACCACACCATACCACACGGTACCAACATACAACTTTCAACTTCATTCAATTCTCATTCGAGCTTCATTTCCAATACGAATTCTACATTAACCGCAACTATAATACAACATAAAATTCAACCCATCCTAACTACACAAAATTACATATATTCGGCCACATGCCTTCATGCATTTCGCCATGCGAACTTCCATACTTCTATATGTTCTACCCATTTACACATACTACAACACAAACAAACCTTCAAAACATAATTAGAAGGGATGAATTCTTACCTTTTTCCACAATTTTCTTTACTTCACCAAGTTGCCAACTTGAAGAAATAAGTGTTCTTCCTTCCAAAACAATTGCACCAAGTTGTTAAGGGACCTTGAATTAGTAGGAATTCCACAAGAAAACAATTTTGGGAAAAGATTTCAAGGAGGCAAAAATCATGGACTTGGCCGAATGGCCTTGTCTTTGTTCCTCTCCTTGTTCTTGTTTTTCTCCTTGTTTTAATTTTCTTGAAACTTCTTGAACTCTCATGCCCCTTATATTAATTTGTTGGTCACATGCTCCATCACATGACCAACTCATTAAAATTGGGCCAAAACAAGGCCATGGCCGGCCACCCTTCCTTGGGTTGGACTTGGCCCCTCTTTTTTTTTTTTTAAATTTTCCAAGCCCAATTTTCTTAGTCCATATGGTTGGTAATTCATGAAACCATTTTCCGACATTCCAATTTTGCCCTTAGTCCTTTCCGATATTTCCACATCTACATTTTCCATAGCCAACTTATGAACCAAACAAAATCAATACATTACAATGTCCTTAACCTTCCTTAATATTTCCGCGTCAATATTTCCTTAAACATCCCATGCACACTAAGTAGAATCCAATTAGAACCTTAATTCCTACCATTCCGAATCATTTCCAATTTTTCCGAATACATATAAAATGCGAGGTATAACATTCTCTCCCCCTTTAGAACATTCGTCCTCGAATGTTCAACTAACCTTATGGGGCGTCATAACACTTCGGGGGTTTCCTTCCTTCCGAACACAGACTTGAGCTTGACCAAAGCACTTATAAGGGCCTTCATCTTTCAACTCCTTCTATCATTCGTCGACATCCCCTTATTAGGGCTGCTCGGGGTCCTAAGTCGGATATACGACGAACTAAATCTTTGTCAGAATCAGAAGATCAAACGGACGTCGGACGGAGCCATATCCGGAATTGGAAGCACGAAAGTACAATTAATCATATCCCGACGATTATCTTAGGCGTACTCAAAATCGGGGCCGTACGTACGTTAAGCAATATATGAGCATCCCATAATCGATCCGTAGGCGACCGCACCGGCACGTATACCACAGATTCACAGTCGAGGTCAGACGTACAGACGTATGTCGGACAGATTCATGATCGGAGTCAATCGTACAGAGATGTATCAGATGGGTTTGTAGTCAGAGTCGGACGTATAGAGGTATAGCAGATAGAAACATAATTAAATTCAGAAGTACCGGGGTATAGTAGACAGAGTTTTATCGAAGTCAGGGGTACGGAAATATGGCATACGGAATCGCGTTCAGGGTCAGGCTACTTTTACTACTACCTTAGGGACCTACGGAAATTTTCCTTGTCGCGTTTTTACTTCTCGCTTGATTACAGACTTGCCTTTCTCATTTCTACACACCGATTTCCTACCTCACCTGCCAGCTCCCTCGAAGGCTTTACTTGACCATATTTCTTATCCATAATTCCTTCCAATACTTCAATCTCCTTGCTCTCAATATCTTTGCTCAGTTGCTTTTCCAAATATCGTCATGTTGGAACTCTTCCGATCACCATTTGTAACATAATCGGGGTCAGTCCAGTCCGTAACATTTATTCTCATCCTTCACTTCATCCCTTGCATTCCGTTTCGTAATACCTTCCATTGGTTGCAACATTTTGTCGTTAGAACTCGCCTTTCGACCAACGTAATCACCAGGGAAAAGTCCTACGCATACATATATATATACACTCATCACCATTCTACTTACAAGCATTTCCAATCACTACTTAAATTTACTCTGATCCCAAGTGATCTTGCTCTCTCCTTTGCACCCACTTCGTCCGTTTCGGCTTGATTACGCAATTTCGTGAGGGTGCTAGCGCTTCACATACTTCCTTTTCCTTTAGGTTACCCCAAATTTCCATTTATTTCTTGTATTCCTCCCACTACGGTCTTACCTCTACATTCATACCTGTCACGACTCTTTTTCCGTCCATATTCTTATCGCAACCCTACTATCATTTCCTTAAACTGGAGCTTGTCATAATTCATCCCGCGTACTATAGTTATTCTTAGGTCTATCTAACTTCTCATTTATCCCCTTAAATTCCAAGTTTGCAAAAAAAATTTCAATTACTTCCCAGGGGGTCACCCATCCCAAAATTGCTCCCCTCCTGAGCACGCTTAACTTCGCAACTTCGACGGATTCTAGTCCCTTAATGTCGGTATAATCACGTCCATTTCCACACACGACCTTTATTACATAATACGAGGCTAATCGAGGCCTTACAGATCCCAAGACATGTTCACAACACGTCCTTTCTTGTACAATTACTATTTTACCCTTCTTGGCCTTCGGTAGTCACCTTTGCAAATTCTTATTACTCGAAATCAACGTACGCCGCAAATACCCATAATACCGTACAATATATAGCTTCGTATCCCACTCTAACCATTCGGGACCTTCTGTTTCGGTGTAACGGATACAATATATTTGAACTTACATGTGTGACCTTCCCGTCACCACTTACCATTTTCCGCCGTACGCAAAACTCACGCAAGGAATTTTTATTTCCTATGACTTGGCTCTATCGCACGATCTAAGACAGAAAAGAAGGTCAACAATTCCTAAATATTTCGTAGCCTCCTGTTTATAAATGTGGCGCGCTTCACACCATAAACAGGACTCTACTAGACACGGTCTGTAGACATTCCGAGGACCTAACCGCTCTGATACCACTTTGTCACGACCCAACTCCGTAGGCCGCGACACGTGCCCTAGTTGGACACTCATACGTACCTTAACCTAAATTAGCAAAATATTAAAGACAAATAGAAATAATAATTTAACAAGGACAAGTGGGCATGCCGCACGAAGGCCGATAAGGCCGTCACAAAACATAGATAAACTCTAAACGTACGCAAATCTCACGAAACATATACAGAACCCACACCACATGTCTACAGACCTCTACGAGAACAAAACATAATCATATGACGGGACAGGCCCCGTCGTACCCGTAATGAATACGTACAAATGAAATAGTGTTTTTTTATACCAAAATACGGGCTCCGGACAAGGAGCACTTTCAACCATCCGAGCAAACAACCTAGGCGAACGGATCGGCAAATCAAACGTCCGTACTGCGCGTGGCACGAAACGCCCCCCGAAGAAAGGGGGTCAATACGGAAAATATACCGAATATGTAAAGTAGAGACCGTAATAAATAACATTAAAATCGAACGGAGAATGTGCGAAATCAACCGAGATGCATAGATAATCAAAAATGCGTATCGTAAACCATAAGTAATGCATGCGAAAAACATATGTCAAAGCCGCCCCGCTATGGGACTCGGTGAACAACATAGGCGCCCGTCTCCGGCGCCAAAACACATCATACTTCGAGTAGGGAATATCTCCGAAACAAATCATAACATACCAAATGGCCATATCGGATCATATCATAACAAAGCGTACATGGCACAACATACACCGTAACCCATGCACGTATATACCGCCCTCACACCGGGCGCGGCGAACAATGCGAGAGAAATACGCTTGAGAACATATCTCGGCCGGGCTCAGTGTGGGAAACATTGAGGCATCCACGAGTGGAGTAGTGAGAAACTAATGCAATAAAAATAACATATATATATCCAGAGACTCGATGAGGCAGATCAACTGACAAATCAAATCAATGAAATCGGACGGAGTCATAGTACGTACCTTTCGGACATCACGGAAGGTTATGTCGGAACAGAACATTCGGATTCGTGATACAGATCAGAACACATCTCAGAACTTAACGGAATATTCAAAATAGTTTTTAAGTAATAAATAGAGGAGTAGTTAAAACGTTTTCTTTTTAAAGCCGCTCGAAGACAAGTCATAAACACAAAAGGGTAAAATCAGAAATAGTGGGCCCACCTTGGTCAATTGAGGTGGCGGACGTAAATTTTAACCATTGGGCTCCATAAAGTTATTTAGGAAAGTTTCGAAGCGATTCGGATTCATTTGCAAAAGATACGAAGGTTGAAGCATTCTTATATCCAAAAGCAAGCTTTATGATTCAATTACACTGAATGAATAGTATTCAAAATCGAACTCGAATTTCTGGGAGTAGAATTATCCCTGAGGTTCCGTTTTCGGCTTAATAGGTCTAGGACGTGCCAAATAAAGAATAGGTAAGCTTTACATACCTTTCTTGCCTTTTACGCTTGCCAAAACTCCGATCCTGTTTCGTCATAAATCTGCAAATGGTCACCCTTACCAGTTACTATTCATGAGGCTTGAAAATTCCAACTTTGGTTTAGTATTTGCTCGCCAAAATTTCGAACAACATCTCCCCTATAAATACGACACCCCGAGAATTAAACTCGGCTCAAAATAATCAACAACAACCCAACAACAACATCAACAATCACAACAAAACACAATATAATACAACTAGCCCATTTTCCAACATAATACAATAACTTCCATTCCGACTTCACACGTCCAAATCAATACCATCATATTCACATTCATTACTAACTAGAATCGTTACAATGCCATTCGGAAGCTTTTCATATCACTTCTACAATATATACTCAAGCTATACAAAATATACAACTTTCCACCAAAGTCATAATTTATCCAAATCTTCTAATCTTTAACACACACATTCATAACACATTTCCATCTTCTAAATTCATCTACAATCATCATAAATTGTTCCTTAACATCTTAATTCCCATAATGTCATAAAATCATAAAAATACGACATAAGTTCCTACATCCCATTTCAATGCAATCTTACATCACTTTACTTCCATTTACATTGCAAGGGTCACAATAACACAATTAACATACTAAACAAACTTAATTCATTTCCATCCTACCACACCATACCACACGGCCAACATACAACTTTCAACTTCATTCAATTCTCATTCGAGCTTCATTTCCAATACGAATTCTACATTAACCGCAACTATAATACAACATAAAATTCAACCCATCCTAACTACACAAAATTACATATATTCGGCCACATGCCTTCATGCATTTCCGCCATGCGAACTTCCATACTTCTATATGTTCTACCCATTTACACATACTACAACACAAACAAACCTTCAAAACATAATTAGAAGGGATGAATTCTTACCTTTTTCCACAATTTTCTTTACTTCACCAAGTTGCCAACTTGAAGAAATAAGTGTTCTTCCTTCCAAAACAATTGCACCAAGTTGTTAAGGGACCTTGAATTAGTAGGAATTCCACAAGAAAACAATTTTTGGGAAAAGATTTCAAGGAGGCAAAAATCATGGACTTGGTCGAATGGCCTTGTCTTTGTTCCTCTCCTTGTTCTTGTTTTTCTCCTTGTTTTAATTTTCTTGAAACTTCTTGAACTCTCATGCCCCTTATATTAATTTGTTGGTCACATGCTCCATCACATGACCAACTCATTAAAATTGGGCCAAAACAAGGCCATGGCCGGCCACCCTTCCTTGGGTTGGACTTGGCCCCTCTTTTTTTTTTTTAATTTTCCAAGCCCAATTTTCTTAGTCCATATGGTTGGTAATTCATGAAACCATTTTTCGACATTCCAATTTTGCCCTTAGTCCTTTCCGATATTTCCACATCTACATTTTCCATAGCCAACTTATGAACCAAACAAAATCAATACATTACAATGTCCTTAACCTTCCTTAATATTTCCGCGTCAATATTTCCTTAAACATCCCATGCACACTAAGTAGAATCCAATTAGAACCTTAATTCCTACCATTCCGACTTGTTTCCAATTTTTCCGAATACGCATAAAATGCGAGGTATAACATTTACATACCTTGGTTGTGCCTTACGCTCGTCCAATTTCAATTCCCGTTTCGTCAGAAATCTGCAAATGGTCATCTTTACCAGTTACTATTCATGAGAGTTAACATTTCACTCTTGGGTTTACATTTAGCTACCGAAATTTCTAAAGACCTCCCCCTATAAATGTGACGCCCCGAGAATTTGACTCGGCTCGAATAACCAACAACAAGCCAACAACAACACCAACAACAACAACAAGTACTACAATCACATTACGAAGTAAATAGTTTTCCTTCTTACACAAGACAACCACTTCTACCCCAACTTCATACTTTCCAACTAATATCAATATTTCCATATTCATTTACTAATTCAAGACCATTCAAATGCAATTCGAAAGCATTTCACATTATTTCACAAACTATACAAAAGTTTCACTAAAATCATAATTCACCCAAAAATTCCAACTTTCAACATAAGCTTCCATAACGCATTTTTGTCTTCCAATTTCATTAACACAAATCATAATTTGCACCTTAACCACTTCGTTTTTCCATAATTACATAAACTATAATAAAATCGCATACTTTCCGACAACAACTTAACAACCAATTCTTCGTGTTAACTTAAACCATTATTCTTCCATCTACCTCACAAGGCTATAACAACACAATTAACACATCAAACAAAATTAATTCATTTTCATTTCAATCTTCATACCACACGGCCAACATCCACTTTTCCAACTTCATCCTAATTCATTCAACTTTCATTTCCAACATGAATTCCATCATAACCACAACTAAAACACAACACCAAATTCAACTAATCATAGCCATGCAACATACACATACATACGGCCATATACACACACACACACACATACACGGCTTCCACACATACAACTCACAACTCCATGATTTCCTTGCAATTTCACTTATACTAATATTCATAAATCTTCCATAACAAAAGAACATAGAATTCTTACCTTTTTCCAACTTTTCCACTTGCCAAAAGAAGCTCTTTCTTGCCTTGAAAATTATACCATGTTGGAGAGGGCTTGAGCTTAGTAGTAATTCCAAAAGAGATGGATTTTTGAACCAAGAATAAGCTCCAAGAATTTTTTTCCTTTTCTCTTCTCTCTCTTTTCTCTCTAGCCGATTGCTCTCTCTCTTTTCTTTTTCTTGGTTTTGTTTTGATTTTTCTTGAAATTTCTAGAGATAACCACATATATATATATTTCCTTGACTAGTCACATGTTTGGCACATGGAAATTATTCATTATTTGGTGGACTTGGGCCTATTCATGGCCGGCCACCCTCATCTCTTGGGCCTTAATTTTCATTTTATTCCTTTAAGCCCAATTGGCTAAAATCTCGTTTTGTAATTCCCGAAATAAATTTCCAAAATTCTAATTTTGCCCTTAGGCCTTCTCCAGTGTTTCCACATTCGAACTTCCATAACCGGCATACCAACATCAAGAAAAATCCAAACATAACCTTATTCCTTGTAAATCAAGGTTACTTCCAAACTTTCAAATACGCAAAAATGCCGGATGTAACATGATGTGCCTCACCCATGACCTGTCGTCGTAGCCCAGCAACATTAGGCACACATAATCTTCCTCTATACCATAGCGCTCCGTTGGGCGTCACCTCAAATTGGGTCTTCTCCTTTTGAAGAGTCAGACTTATACCGTGCCGAACGGGGTCCTCGTACTCGACATCTCTTTACCTCTTCTATAATAGAGGACTCGTAAAACTCCCCGAGGGAAACTCCACTATCTCCGTAACTAGCCAAGCGGACTCGAGGTCGGCTAGCCGGTAAATCTCACGAACCATCTCCTCGCTTCCCGGTTGTACATCTGTCAAGCTACCCATAGATTTCTGCTAAGAGCATCCGCCACAACATTCGCTTTCCCCGGATGGTATAGATATCAACGTCATAATCTTTTAACGGCTCTGTAGCCACCGCCTTTGGCGTAAATTCACTCTTCCGTTTGAAGATATATTGTAGGCTCTTATGATCCGTATAAATGTCCACATGGACACCATATAAATAATGTCTCCATATCTTTAATGCGTGAATAACCGCAGCAAATTCTAAGTCATGGGTTGGATAATTCTTCTCGTGTTTTCAGTAATCGCCGTGAGGCATAGGCAATTACTTTGCCATGCCGCATCAACACGCAACCTAGTCCGACACCTCGAAGCATCACAATAAATAACCAAGCCCTCCGATCCTTCCGTGGAGTGTCAAGATCTGGGCCGAAGTCAACCTATTTTTCAGTTCTCGAAAGCCGCGCTCACACGCATCCGTCCACCGAAACTTAACCGCCTTCCGAGTCGGCTTCGTTAATCGGTGTCGATGGAAGAAAATCCTTCACAAACCTTCTATAGTAACCGGCCAAACCTAAGAAACTACGGACCTCGTAGGCGTTGTTGCCGCAATTCTTCACAAACTTCAATCTTCGTATCTACCCGAATACCATCGGCAGAAATGACGTGGCCGTAAAAGTCACCGAATTCAAATTTTAAAATTCACATTTTGAAAATTTGGCATATAACTCACGAGCTTGAAGGATTCCAAGAACAATACGCAAATGGTCTGCATGTTCCGCTTCTGATCGGGAATACACCAAAATGTCATCAATGAACACGATCACGAACTAATCTAGGAAAGGCCTGAATACATTATTCATCGTGTTCATGAATATCACGTGAGCATTAGTCGTGCCAAACGACATTACCCCGAAACTCATGGTGGCCGTATCTCGTTCTAAAGCCTCTTGGGAATGTCCTCCTCCTTAACCCTCACTTGATGGTACCCTCGATCTTAGGTCTATCTTCGAGAACCATTTGGCACCCCTGTAGTTGGTCAAACAAATCGTCGATCCTTGGAAGGGGGTACTTATTCTTTATGGTCACCTTGTTCAATTGCCTATAATCGATGCACATTCTTAAGGAACCATATTTCTTTCTCACGAATAACACAAAAGGGTCTCTTATGGCGACGAGCTTGGTCAATAAAGCCTTTTTCGAGCAAATCCTTCAATTGCGCCTTTTAACTCCTTTAGTTCCGTATAGAGGCCATTTGATACGGGGGGATAGATATGGGCTTAGTATCGTGTAGCACATCAATAGTGAACTCAATCTCCCGCTGCGTAAACCCGGAAGCTCGTCCGGGAACACGTCCGGGAATTCATTCACCACAGTGGACGGATTGAAGGATTGGTGGTTTTGCTTCTATGTCTGAACCCGAACCAAATGATAAATGTAGCCTTTGGCAATCATCTTTCTTTTTCGAGGTAGGAGATAACCGCCCCCTGGGACGCCGTATTTCCCTTCCATTCTAATACTGGTTCCCCTGGGAACTGGAATCGGACTGCCTTTGTTCTACAATCAACGTTAGCGTAACAGGAGGCTAGCCAATCCATTCCCATAATGACGTTGAAATCTAGCATCTCTAACTCATGTAAATCCAGTGAGTACGACGATCACAAACCGCAATCATAACAATCCCTATATACCCGTCCGACTATTATCAGTCTCCTACAGGTATAGCTACCTCA